>NC_081406.1:600703446-601009071 GCF_030272615.1 Cryptomeria japonica | reverse complement strand
CCTTTGCTTAAGCGCTACCATCGTGGGTAGCAACCGCAGAGAAACTGTTTGGAACATTGACCTTAGAAAGGGTTGTGTACCCACTAATCAGTTTACATCAAACCTTGGAGTAGAAAATAGAACTATATATTCTATGCCTTGATCCCATGTCAAAACAGGTATGTAGGTAGTCTTGGGATGGAGTTGTCCCTAGTACTCAGGCGTTCGTGGGTGGGTCTAGGCTTGGGAAGAAGAAGGGTTGAATAGAATCCTAATTTGCAAGATAAGTATAAAAAACAAGGGAAAAAGTAAATCAATGTATACTCGGAAGGAATCCCGTATGGATTCGCTTGACTTCTTGAGGCTTTAAGCCAAATTCCGAGGTGGAACTCAAGCTTGTATTATGTAATTTAATTACTCCTAAGGACGGCGACCTCGATGCACTTCTATTTGAAGAGTGTAGTACTTAGTGAGTTGCTTAGGACCCAAATGGTCCTGATGAGTCTAAGTCTTTGGCCAGAGCACCTCCTATTCTGATTGGATAGATGCATACCCCGTATGGGTAGATGCCTATTCCGTATTGGATAGATGGAATCTTATGTCCCGTATGGACAGATGCCTAACCCGTATGGTTAGATACTCATCTCAGATGGATGATTGCCTAATCCAAATGGATGGATGCCCAGAGTATGTGATTGAATCAAACACAATGATTAAATTAAACAAAAAAAGAAAAAAGAAAAAGAATGGTCAATTTTGTTGAGTTAATTATGGTGGGTTCTTACATGTGGTATCAGAGCAAAGGTTCAAATCTAGGCCTTGTTCTCACTTCAATTTATACAACTAAGGGAATGTTTTGCAATGGTAGAAATTAAATTTTAAAATCCTAAACCAAGAACTAACTACATAATTTAACTTTTAGGTAAAAACCTAGAATGGCTAGAGGAAGAGGAAGAGGAAGAGGAAGGGGTAATGGAAGACGTACTACCACTAGGATTCAAAGGGAGGAAAACCATGAGGAAAACCATGAAGAAAACCATGAGGAAGACCATGAAGGGGATCAACTTAACCCAGGAAATAATGAAGATGGGGTCGAGGCTATAACCAACCTTCTAATCGAGCAAAGAGATAAAATCAACTTCTTGGAACAATCAATGCAAGTCCTTAGGGCAAGGTAGAATGACTTTGAAAATTGAAGTGGTACTGAAAATGGAAACCCTGGTAGCAATCAAGGGAATATGATGAGTAATAGAAAAGAAAATAACATATTGGACCTCTCCAAGGATCTAAAGAAAATCACCCCTCCTAAGTTTGATGGGAGGCAAATTGGTGAAGGAGCTGAGAATTGGTTAAATGAAATGGAAAAGTATTTTGAACTAAGAGATTTTAGCGAAACAACCAAAGCCTTATGGGGTTCCTATCAACTCACAGGGGAGGAAGCTAGTTGGTGGACCAACACCAAGGAACAAAATGGGTATAGCAGGGATACGGTCACATGGGATCAATTTGTTCACCACTTCCGAGAGAGGTGGCTCCCTCAATTGTTCTTTGATGAGAAGGTGACAGAATTCCATAATCTACGTCAAGGGCCCCTATCAGTCCAACAATATTGGGATAAGTTCACCAAATTGCTTAAATATGTACCTATGTACCAGAAAGATGAAGAAGGCCAAGCAAGGAAGTTCATTTTGGGGCTAAATACCAACATAGGGGCAGAGGTTGACATGCATGGACCCAAAAACATGAACAAAGTACTTGAGAAGTCCCTAAGGCAAGAAAGGCAGATTCAAACATTAGTAGGGTGGAACTATAATGGGAACCACTCATTTAAAAGGAAGCAGGAATTCAATGGGAACACTAACTTCAACAAAGGTCAAAGGAATAATTCTTCCGAAAGAAGGCCACCTCCTAATCAATATCAGAGGAATGGAAATAATAATAACAGGGGCAATAATAACAGAGGCAACTATAATAGGAATGACCAGCAGAATAGGGTAACTTATCCACCCAGGGCCAATGAAACAAGGAATGATCCCCCTAGGAATCAAGTTAGGAGGGGTCCTCCAGGTGGATGCTTCATGTGTGGGGGAAACCATTTTTCTAGAGAGTGTCCCAGGATGCAAGGTCGGATTAGGGCCAATCAACCCCAACAAGGGCCCAAACAAAGGATTCATGCAGCAGTTAGGAACCGAAGAGGAAGATACCTGAATGTTCCCGTGGAAACTACAGGTCCAGGAAATGGGAGGAATAATGATAGAGCCATTCAAAATCTTGGAGAGGCTCCAGTGCCAATTGCGCAACAGAGAGGTTGATCAATGCAAAGTACAATGGAACGAGTATGATGAGAAGAATGCCACGTGGGAGGATACTAGAGAGATGCAACAGTTGTTTCCTTTTTTGTTTTAATCATGAACTATGAACTCTTTTGGATGCATTCAATAAGTGCATCGGGACGATGCACAAATTAAGGGGGGGGGATGTCACAACCCTCCTCTATCTCTTTTTTATTTAAATACAATTCTATTATGTTTTTGGTTAAATTACTTAAAATGATTGAATAAATGTTATAAAAGAATAAAATGAACACACACACACACAAACTTGGAGAATATAATTATTTTTATTTATTTATTTATTTTCCACTCCCAATTATGGCATATGTTGTAGGAAGAATAAGAAGCTTCTAGAGGAATCTCCACCACTTTGCATGTAACTCCCCCACTAAGTTTAATCAATTTGCATGAGTCCAGTATTGGAAAAGAATCTCCTTTTTAATTAAAATTTTCTAGATAGTGGAGGGGAGGGATTTTTTTTATAAAATGATATGCAAGTTTCAAAGAAGGCAGTTGATTATGTTTTGAAGGAAATTTCCCAAGTTTTTCTTTGGTAGTCTCATTTTTTGTTGCAGGATTTTTAAGTTGTTGTTTGAAGGATCTCTCTCAAGTTGTAAGGAAGGATCAAAGGATAGCTAGAAGATTCAACATCAAGCTTCAGTAAACCAGGTTCTCTCCTTTTGTCATATGAGGAATTTGTATTTATCAAAAAATATATATATAGTTTCTAGATTCTTTAGTTGAATATAGTTTTCTGAAAGAAATCATTTTTCTTATTTGCTAGATAGGAAGAAAATCTATTTGTTTTCTTTAGAGAATTGCAGTGATATAATTCTTTCTCTTTTTAAATACAAATGCAGCCTTCTCTTGCATATTTTATTTAATTTATTTAAAAGGTAGAAAATCATATTTTTGCTTTTCTGTTTTCTCTTGAAAACTAGAGATGATATTGAATATAAAAATAAATAAATCTCTCTCTGTGAATGAATAAATAAATCTCTTCTTCTTATTTAGGAATAAAAGGCAACTCTATTATTTATTTTATTTAGGAAATATGCACATAATCTTGCTTTTTGTTTTTTCAAAGATTGTAGATCTGTGCAAAAATCATATTTCCTTTAGTTTTAAATCTCTTTTCTGAGATTAAAACTCTTCCTTGTGTGATTTGAATCTTAATCCTTATTTCTTCCCTCAAATTCATTTCTCTGGCTCTTCGAATAGAAATCTGAAAGAAAATCTCTCTGTGAATATCAGTTGGAATTGAAGAATATATCTCCCTGTGAATAAACCTCTGTGTTATTCATCCCTATGAAGGAATCTTTACTCTCATTTGATTTCATGATTATTTTTATAGGTAGAAATAAATCTCTCTGTGAATAAGGAAATAAATCTCTCTCTGTAAATATTAGCTCCTGAAATCCTTCCTCTGAAAGCTTTGTTTAACTCAGCATAATCATCTATTTTTCAATTATCTGTACATTGCTGGGAATGAATTAATCTCCCTGGGTTGTTTCATCTCTGTGATTAAATTCATATTCACATAAAATATTCCTTTTGTTATATTTATACCTCTCTTATATTGTAAATAGACTGGAAATAAAACAGAAATATATAACCACATATATATATATATATATATTATTAAATTTATATCAAACGAAAATGAACATATTAAACATTGCAAGCAATTTTAATTTTGAAATCACGTCATTCAAAATTTATGAGTATCAGGCAGCGTGCAGGCTAGTGGAGGTGGTTTAGTAACCGTCGGGGAAGTGGTACCCTCCACTTCCCCTGCAGTTACTGTCACGGCAGTGGCCGCAGGGTAGTGGAGGGGACCCGTGGGTCCCACTCCCACTTCCTCCCTTTCATCTTTTTTTTCTTAAATACCATTTCAATTAAATTTGTGGCAATTTGTATAGTGTTAATTTTTTTATATATATAAATTTTAGTTTAATAAAAATTTTAAACTTAGGTAAATTTTTAGATTTATAATTAGTTTTAGCAAATTTATAAATTGTAAATTAAATTATACCTTCTTAAGATCCACTTAGCAATTTATCCATATCAATATGATTTGAAGCTAAATTCTATTTTTGGGACTAGTGACTTTATAGGCGATATTCTTGCATGTAACTTACACTACCTTCGCCTCATGCAAATTCCTTACATTGATTACATTTATTGGCATTCCATCTCCATGCAAGTTACACGTTTAATTATTATTATGCAAGTTTCCTAATTGTTATTATTATGCAAGTTATAATTCAAGTTTTGAATCATAAATAATTTTAGTTATGGTTTTTCTTCCATGTAATTTATCTAGTAGTTAATTCAATTAATTGAGCTTTGCAATGTCTAATTATACGTTTTCAATTCATAATTATTTCCAAGTATGATGTTTATCATAAGTTAGAAAATTAAATAAAAGATGTTGGAAAACCAAAACCTAGCAGCGTTCGGTATATACAGTGCCTCTGGGTCACGCTTACGGGTAATGTCGTCGTGTTGAACTACTGCACTAAACACCTAATAAAGTTGCAACAACGACGTCTGTGGCATCATCCCTATAAATCGTCGAGGAGTAATAAGGGACACTTGGAAGTTAAAATCCAAGGGGCGAGTAATCCCCCTTGGATCGATAATTTAATAAGATAATTCTGAAATGATCTTTCATCCGCTGAGTTAACCATAGTAAACCCCTGTTAGGGTTGATTGAATGGAATGCTTTTATAAATTGATTTAATCTCGAAGAATTATTGTCGATTGACAATTGGTCAAGGGTGACGCTTATGATAAGAATTAGGATCTAGTTGTTTTAGGCCACAAGCAATAGGCCATCTTGAGCCTTTGCTTAAGCGCTACCATCGTGGGTAGCAACCGCAGAGAAACTGTCTGGGACATTGATCCTAGAAAGGGTTGCGTACCGACTAATCAGTTTACATCAAACCTTAGAGTAGAAAATATAACTACATATTCTACGCCTTGATCTCGTGTCGAAATGGGTATGTAGGCAGTCTTGGGACGGAGTTGTCCCTAGTACTCAGGCATTCGTGGGTGGGGTCTAGGCTTGGTAAGAAGAAGGGTTGAATAGAATCCTAATTTGCAAGATAAGTATAAAAAACAATGGAAAAAGTAAATCAATGCATACTCGGAAGGAATCCCGTATGGATTCGCTTGACTTCCCGAGGCTTTAAGCCAAATTTCGAGGCGGAACTCAAGCTTGTATTTTGTAATTTAATTACTCCTAAGGATGGCAACCTCGATGCACTTCTATTTGAAGAGTGTAGTACTTAGTGAGTGGCTCAGGACCCGAATGGTCCCGATGAACCTAAGTCTCTGGCCAGAGCACCTCCTTTCCCGATTGGATAGATGCCTACCCCGTATGGGTAGATGCCTATTCCATATTGGATAGATGGAATCTTATGTCCCGTATGGACAAATGCCTAACCCATATGGTTAGATGCTCATCCCGGATGGATGAATGCCTAATCCAAATGGATGGATGCCCAGAGTATGTGATTGAATCAAATAGAATGATTAAATTAAAAAAACAGAATGGTCAATTTTGTTGAGTTAATTATGATGGGTTCTTACACTTTCATCATGTGTCCTCAATGTGTCCTAACTTTTAATTCACTCTTCTAAATGTATGTGGACTAAACGTGTTGTAGAAATATGTAATAGTGCCCTTGTCCCCTTGCTTGGTAAGATATATGGTCTTGATTAATATTGACAATGCTTTTCACATGAGGTTATTTAGACAGTGCAGATGTCAATCATATGGCACTAACCACCAATATGTCATACATGGCTTACATCCTTAGATCCTTTCTTTTAAAACCTCTTCCATCTAATGAAGATATCAAAAAGGTCCCTTTCTCCTTAATATCTTGACAATTTGATGTGGGAGATCCCCTAAATAATGCAATAAGATCTATGATTATATGGTAGCTCTCTTACCTTTGTGGTAAATTATATTAGTACCGCTTTCTCAATTATTATAATCTTGTGTAACCACCTAGTATTAAGGATTCTTCTTATCCTCCTTGATTCATCTAAGATCGATGCCTCTATTGTGTCCTTTGAATTAATAGTAGAATTGCCACTCTCCACTAGTATTTCTCCCTCTAAGATCTAGGTTTCCCTCTATGTCAATCTTGGGTAACTTTCCAACTAAATATATCGTTATTAATGCATCCTCTTCTTCTCCATCATCCATTCTTCGACAAACTAAATTCCATCATTTAAAAACTACATTTTCATTCACAAAATGTGAATTTTACAAATAAAATAGCATGAGTCAATTGATTTTTACTAAACTTCAAAAACCCAACAATCCTTAAAGCCTCTAATTTCTAAACCTTGTTTTTTTCTTTTAAAATTGTATTACTATTTTTTACATATTTTTAAAACCTATTTATGATGTAGTTGCTTGATTGAGGAAATTCTAACTCTTTCCATTATTTGCAATTCAAATTACTTTTTGCATCATATCCCATATTTTTGAAAAAATTAATGTAAATATTATTAACATTGACATTTCAAGTGTATTTTTCAACTCATTGTCAAAATGATAAAAGTGGAAGTTTTACTAACAAACACAAATTTATAATCAAATTGTCAAGAAAGGAGATTGCATTATGGAATATGAATTAACTTTAAAGACGGACGATAGTTGAAGTTTACATTTAATAATAAAAAAATTGAAAAATAAAACTAATTTGAAACAACAAGGACTACAATAGTTGTGGTAAGAGCGAAAATATAATGACAATAATGAATGTTAAAAAAATAAAGAATGATAATGAGAAAAATAGGGGAAAGAGAGGGGTTTCAAAAAATAAAATAAAAAGAGAGTGTAGCCCATAAAGAAACTGGTTATGAAGAGAGGTGAGTTTTTGTTATTGCTAAACTAATAAACTATCTTGTAGTTGTATAATAATTAAAAAGAAAGTATCCATTAAAAAAAAATTAAAAAGAAAGTCCAAAATGGTTATGTTTTATGTTCTTATGACAATGTTTATGTTGAGTATGGCCTCTCTCAGACAAATAGCTATCCAACCCCTATGATGCACCAATGCATAAGTTACCCTCATACACCATAACTATGCATTGGTGCATGGTAGGGGCTAGATAGCCACTTCCCTCTTGGACTAGTTTTATGTTGAATAAGTAATTCTAAGACACGCTTGCTTTTGGTTAAGTGGTTTCTATTTGTGGGGCTTAGCCATTGAATACTCAATATTGTTATTGTTACATGCTTTTTTGTTTTTCAATATGGTCAAAGATGTGTATGACATTGTAACATCTCTTTCACCCATAATGAGATCTAGATAATAAAAATTAAAAATTTCAATTGCATGGCATTCAACCACCACAAGCAAAATATCAATGCTAGACAAGCACAAGTTTATTTTTTTGTACACTCAAATTATTAATATTCTTAAGTAATGAAACTAAAATAAGTAGATAACTTAAAAGATATTTATTAGCAAATCGCATCATAAACTTAACTATGCATGTCAATGGACATCATCTTGATGTGTGTCTCTATAATTGTGGTGATCTAAAAATGTTCAATTTTTTCCCTGTAAATTAAGACTACAACTAACAATAAAGAGGCATAAAACCTCTCGTACATTTTGACACAAAACTCACACCAGTTATCAATTCATATAGAGAATCATAATCTAGATTAACAATAAACAAACCAATTATACCACAAAAGCATTGCTTTATATCATACCCATAATGCTTGGCCTAGGATATAAAGTAAATACCTTATTTTTTAAGTTCTAAAATAGATTTAACCAAGCGAGGGCCCGAACCTGATACAAATTAGGTGAAACTCACAAGATGTGAGCTCACCAACACCTACAAAGAGGACACCCCTTTGTAGAAAAGCACACCTACAAAGAGGAAACCCCTTTGTAGAAAATCACACCTACAAAGAGGAAACCCCTTTGTAGAAAGAGAGGCTTTTGACCAGAGCACCCAACCAGCGGGAACAAGGATCTTGAGTCCTCAAAAGGCTACATTTTTAGAATAGAGGGGTTTAGAAGAACACCCTAAACTAACTTCCAATCAAAAACCTTTGCTCTAGCAGCAAGCCAGCCAAAGAAACAAAAACAAACAACGAGTTTTGAAAGGCTTCTCACATCCTTATGCTCGAAGGATGTCCTTTCACAGACATGCTCTGAAAAGAGAGGAGACCACAAAGGTCTCAAAATCTACTAGTTTTGGAAGGCACCCAACAACCCCAAAACAAGACAAATCACCTAGCCACTCCAGACAAGCACAAAGAAAAGCAGTCAAGGGATGGACTAGAATAGACAAACTGAAAGGGTTTTAAAAGGAATCCCTTAACCTCAACCTAGTTTTGGTAGGCACTCATAAACCTTGAAAGGTACATAACCAACTAACATCAAAGTCAAAAACAAATAACCAACTTACAACATTAGCTGAAGCAACAAGATCCACCTTCATAGGATCTACAAGGGCTTGAATCTTCCTCAGCACCCACCTCTATATTTGTGAGAAAGATTCACAACAACATCCTCCACACAAGTGTCCTCCTCAAAAATAACAATAGCCATGCAAAGCCTAATTGGGCCCATCGAAAGATCTGCCAAGTACTCGAAGAAGAGTCCCCACCTCGATAGAGGACACAACAAAGAGAACTTGTAGAAATGGCAGGGGGTCCTCCAACAGAGTGGAGGAAACCAAGACCTCTAAGAAGGAACAAAGACCATGGTCGTAATAATGGAGAGCAAAGAAACACATATATGATTCCCTCACTCAATCATCTTAGAGCCCCCATGAACTGACCCCCTCCACTGACACAAAAACCCACAAGCAGAAACCAAACTTGGATCTAGGTTAAGAAGAGCACATCTTGTAGCCATCTCACCAACAGGAGGCACAAACCAATGTAAGGGACCCAGCTCTTCCCTACAGCCGAAACTACCATAACGAAGAAGCCAACTCCCCATAGAGGGCAAGGTTTAAGACCAGTCTCCATAGGACACTCTCCTACAACAATAGAAAGATCAACCTTCCCTCAACACATACACATTGTGAAAGGTACAAGATTCATTCGTTGTAGAACCAACACAACCCATAAGCAAGTATTGTCACAAACCAACAACCACCCAAAACCAAACATGGCCAAGGCATACACTCAAACTACTAGGCCATAACCAATAGTTCACTAGGGACTCTGCCACCAGACAAACAAAGAAATGACCTTACAGTCATAGCCCAACAAAAAGTGTGGCACAAACAAAAACAATAAAAACCCACACCCAACTGAAAAATAATTGAGTGAATTATTCAAGAATATACAACCGTATATATAGAGTTTACAAGATGATGTTCTATAAAAAGAACAAATTGTTTAAGTGAAAACTTAAAAGACTAAAAGGCTTAAAATGCCAAATAAATCTTAAAAAGCTAAATAATAAAAAGCTAACTATGCATCTTTATTAAAGAAGCAATAGTTGCACTTAAAAAATTAAAAAGCTAAAAAGGTAACTGACCATTAATAAATAACTAAATATAAATAATTAAAATATAATTAAATATTCTAATACCCTCCCTTAATGGTCATTCTATCTACTACACCAAGTTGCCCTCTAAATTTGATAAACTTTGTAGGGCTCAAAGACTTGGTGAGGTTATCTGCAGTCTGATCTTTTGTTGAATGTACAGCAATATCACAGATCCATCTTCAACATGCTTGCGGATGAATGACAATGAAGCTCCACATGCTTGGTTCGCTCATGGAAGACTGAGATTTTGGCTAATTTTAGAACCCCTTGATTATCACAAAACAAGGAGTGGGTCTTGGTTGAGACATTTGCATGTCTACAACCATCCTACGTAGCCAAATTTCCTCACATGTTGCCTTAACGGTTTCCCGATACTCTGCTTCAATCAAGGAAAGAGCTATTGTTTGTTTCTTCTTGCATGTCCATGTGACTACACCTGTGCCCAAGATAAAAACATACCTAGAAGTTGACTTTCTATCATCAACACAACCTACCCAATCTGAGTCTGTAAAACCAACCAGCTGAGGATCTTTGCTTTTGCTATACATAGTGCCAAAATCAGGAGTACCCTTCACATACCCTAGCACAGACTTTGCTGCAACCCAATGTTCGGCTTTTGGGGTTGACATGAAGCAAGAAATATAGCTCACAACATAACTGATGTTAGGTCTAGTGTTAGTGTGATAGATGAGGTTGCCCACTAGTTGCTTCAATGAATATTCATCCACTACAGGTGAATTTGATTTGGCTGATAATTTCAGCCTTATCTTCGTAGGTGTAGATGCAGGTTTGCAATCTTGCATCTGAAATTTATCTAGCAAGCTCTTGGCATACTTTGACTAAGAAATGAATATGTGGCTATCACTCTACCAAACCTCTACATCGAGATAATAATGGAGAAGTCCCATATCTGTCATATCAAAATTCTTGCACAAATTTTGTTTGACCTTCTTGATCAAATGTGTTGCACTACTAGTAATGATGAGATTGTCAATATAGATGACTAGAAATACAATATCATCACCAGTTTGCTTGACATAAAAATTGGGATCAAAAGGACTCCTTTGAAAGCCTTGATCAATCAAGTACTTATCAATTACACACTTCGATGCAACTCAATGTTCAACTTTTGGGGCTAACATGAAGCGAGAAATATGGCTCACAACATAATTGATGTCAAGTCTAGTGGTTGTGTGATAGATGAGGTTGCCCACTAGTTGCCTAAATGAGGAATCATCCACCACAGGTGAATCTGATTTGGCTGATAATTTCAGCCCTATCTCCATAGGTCTAGATGCAAGTTTGCAATCTTGCATCTGAAATTTATCTAGCAAGCTCTTGGCATAATTTGACTAAGAAATGAATATGTGGCTATCACTCTACCAAACCTCTACACCGAGACTATAATGGAGAAGTCTCAAATCTGTCATATCAAAATTCTTGCACAAATTATATTTGACCTTCTTGATCAAATGTGTTGCACTGCCAGTAATGATGAGATCATCACCAGTTTCTTGACATACAAATTGGGATCGAAAGGACTCCTCTGAAAACCTTGAGCAATCAAGTACTTATCAATTACATGCTTCACTTCAACCCAATGTCCATCTTTTGGTGCTGACATGAAGCGAGAAATATAGCTCACAACATAATTGATGTCAAGTCTAGTGGCAGTGTGATAGATGAGGTTGCCCACTAGTTGCCTAAATGAAGATTCATCCACCACAGGTGAATCTAATTTGGCTAATAATTTCAACCTTGTCTACATAGGTGTAGATGTGGGTTTGCAATCTTGCATCTGAAATTTATCTAGCAGACTCTTAGCATACTTTGACTGAGAAATGAATATGTGGCTATCACTCTGCCAAACCTCTACACCAAGACAATAATGGAGAAGTCCCAAATTTGTCATATCAAAAAATTTGCTCAAATTTTGTTTGACCTGCTTGATCAAAGGCGTTGCACTGCCAATAATGATGAGATCATCAACATAAATGACTAGAAATAGAATATCATCACCAATTTGCTTGACATACAAATTAGGATCGTCCAAGGACTCCTCTAAAAGCCTTGATCAATCAAGTACGTATCAATTTTTATGTACCATACACGAGGATCTTGTTTGAGGCCATAGAGTGCTTTGACTAGTCTACATACTTGGTGTTCTTTACAGACAACCTTTAAACCCGGAGGTTGCATCATGTAGAGTTCTTCCTAGAAATTACCATTGAGGAAGGAAGTCTTGACATCGATTTGATGGACTTTCCATCCAAATTGAGTTGAGAGAGCAAGGACAAGTTGAATGGTACTCATCTTGGTTGTGAGAGAAAATGTCTCCTCATTGTCGATGCCCTCCTTCTATGAAAACCCTTTTGCTACTAACCAAGCCTTGTACTTATCAAGGGTTCCATCAGCTTTATACTTGACTTTAAACACCCATTTGCAACCAATGAGCTTCTTCGCTAGTGGAAGATCTGACAATACCCAAGTGTTGTTTTTCAAAAGTCTATGTTGCTTAGCTCCCATAGCATGTTCCCACTCAGGTACACCTTTATCCTTTGCATATGTCTGCGGCTCATAAATACTATGAATGTTGGCCATAAGAGAAAATTTAATTGTGTTTTGCTTGCTCTTGCCTCTAGCTGATCTACCCTCAATGAGCTCATCATCATGAAGATCACCAATGGTCTTGGCCCACCACTTAGGCCTAAGAGTAGAAGTACCAACATTTGTTGCAGGATGGAGAAGATTACCTAGAATATCTGGAGCAAGCTCATCTGGATGTGGATCCGAATGGTCCTAAGGAAAGTCGAGTGGCACAATGTCATGCCTGGGAGACCCCACAACTATACAGTCAACTGAATCCCTCCCATTAGGTGGAGCTAAGGGAAGGCAAACACCCATACTTGTAGCCTTTGGAAGTTGATCCTCAATGCTCAAAATAGGAGAAGGCGGCTAAAAAGGCCCTTGTTCTTCATCAAATACTATATCTCGACTGAATATGAGATGATTAGTGTCTATATCAATTAGCCGATAAGCCTTATGGTTGTCACTATAGTCAATGAACATCAATTTCTGACTCTTGGATTCCAATTTGGTGAGCTTGGCATCTGGAATCCAAACATAAGTTGTAGAACCAAAAACTTCCAAATGACTGATTTTGGGCTTCCTGTCACACCAAGATTCCTCTAGAGTCATATTCTTAATGGCCTTTGTGGGAGACTATTTCAGAAGATAGACTACAGTGAAGACCACTTTTGCCCAAAATTTTTGTAGAACATTTCTATGCTCCAACATAGACCGAGCCATCTCAATGACTGTACG
Organism: Cryptomeria japonica; assembly: GCF_030272615.1. Taxonomy (NCBI): domain Eukaryota; kingdom Viridiplantae; phylum Streptophyta; class Pinopsida; order Cupressales; family Cupressaceae; genus Cryptomeria; species Cryptomeria japonica. The sequence goes on along the minus strand of NC_081406.1, from coordinate 600,995,882 downwards.
ATTCCTATGCTCAACAACATCGTTCTACTGAGGGGTGTAAGGTGTGGTAAGACGATGCTTAATGTCATGTGATGCACAAAAGTTGGTGAACTTTGTAGAACAAAATTCCCCTCCATTATCAGACTGAAGAGAGACTATCTAATAAACATGTTGAACACCTCTGATTTCTTCTTGAGAAAATACACTCACATGCGTCTGCTGAAATCATCAACAAACAATAAAAAACAAATGCATCCAGTGACTGATGGAGTGTTCATGGGACCACAAATATCCGCATGAACGAGCTGCAAGACCTCGGATGCTCTCCAAGCATCTCCATTTAAAAATGGAATCCTATGTTGCTTTCCATCTTGATAAGCTCTGCAAAGTCCATGATTTTGAGTTTGAATCTCAGGTAATCCTACAACTAGATCCTCCTGAACCAACTAAGAGAGATAGTGGACATTCAAGTGCCCATATCACTTATGCCAAAGAGTGTTGATGGAAGTACTCATAGATGCAATGGCAAGCTCCTGAGAACCACCAGAATCAACAAGTCTATAAAGACCATGATCCTCAATGCCAACATCAATTATAATGCGAGTCTCCCTATCAACAATGTTGCACTTGTGCAAACCAAAGATGACATCCAGCTGTGGAGAATGCTCCATAATTTGATTGACTGACAGTAGATTGAGCTTCATTCCAAGGACAAAGTATATATTGAGAAATATGAAATCCCTCCCACCAAATGACGTTGCCCTTGCCAACAACAGTATACTCTTCGCCTCCTCCAAAGATCACTGAATCATTGAAAGGCATGTACTCTGTAAACCAATCCCAACAATGTCTGAAATGTCGAGAAGCTCTGAGTCAATGTACCAGGCTGATGATTAGACATCATCAGAAGGGATTTGGGCCATGAATGCATAGAAGGCAAATTCCTTCTTATCAGGATGCATGGTAGAATTGGCCTCCTGCTTGAACCCTCCTTGTTTGGACTACTGGGATGCTATTAACTTCATGCAATCTTTCACCAAATGGCCAAACTAATGATAGTAGTTACACTGTAAGCTCTTCTTCTTCGTAGACTATTGAGGTTGACCTTGACCTTGTCCTTTCTGCTAGAAGGACTGAGCTTTACCTTTATGCTTATTTGAAGTTGTGAGAGTGAAGGCATGTTCATTGGATGAACTAGTGTTGCTTCCATTGATCCTATTGTAGAAGCTTGTTGCAAAGATTAGGAAACTTCAAATCAACACTAGTAGAAGTGATATTGAGCATATCAATGAAATGCTCATAGGATCTGGGAAGGCTTTTCAGCATGATCACTACCATATTCTCTTCATCCATGGTACGACCAATAGCTTGTAACTGGTCATGGATTTCCTTGATCTTCGTAAGACATGTCTGGATAGATGTCTATTCATCCATCAGGATAAAAAATAATATATTCTTCAAAAAGAAAGCTCGACTCTTGTTGAACGTTTCATGAAGATCCTTCAAGAGATCCCAAATCTCTTTAGCTATTTTACCTGAAGGCACTTGGGGGAGTTGATCGTTTGTAAAGGACAACTTGATGAGAATGACAGCCTCTCGAGTGTGCTTATCAAATTTATCCTGGTCTGCACCTGATGTTGTAGGATGAGTAGCCTTGCCCAAAACAATTTGATCAAGGCACCAATATTCAAATATCCTCAACATGCGTTGTTTCCAGGTATTGTAGTTGCAATCATTGAACTTCTGATTGTGTTCAAACATGATGTTGGTCATATTCTCAATTTGTTGTCATGACAATTTTGCACTTTTTCTAAGTCGTGATTCTCCAACGGTCAGTCTATTTGAAAAAAAGTTGGATGAGGTTGTGGTCATTTGGGAAACACCTTTAAAGGCCCCAAACACCAAAGGATGTATGTTGGTTGATTTGGAAAGGAAATTGAAGCATCAGAACTGTTGGAAACTCATAAAATCATCTAATTTATGTTGATTGCATACTGAAGGTGGATTGGAAAGAATGCTCATGGCATAGTTCTTGTAACTAGATCGTTTTACCTTTGTTTTTCTTTCAGTGTGAAGTCTTGAAGCATTCGCTGCCCCATTCTACAAGCAAATCTCTATCAGGTATCCTAAAACCCTTAAACCCCTAGGGTTTGATTGCAATAATGAGTCTTGGCCTATTAATCCTTAATTGAATACTCTGTCGTTATAGGAGATGATAGGCCACTATATCATATGTCAGTTCCAAAATCCATTAAGAGGATACAATAGGGCGAAGAGGAAGGAGAACTAACCCTAGGTCTGGCATCCCTATGTGACAGATCGGTTTGATGAGTGTAGTGCGTGAGAATTGAGTGGTAGAGCACTGGAAAAGGGTTTGAATGTGGTAGAAGATTACTTTGGATTTTTACAAAACATTTCATGGTCAATGATGGTCACCTATTAGGAGAACCAAACCAGTTTGTGAAAGGCCTTCAGTCAAATAGGTTTAATAGCCCTATTAGGTCTATTAGTGTAGTATCGGTTGGAATATATGCATGTTGGTCCAGTTCCAGAAACTGAGATATTATTGAGAACTCCCAAAAGGGTATCTGAAAATATAATTTGTTTGCTTAGATCCTCAGAGTGTCAAAGCTATCACCCGATTCTTTCAAATGGAGGCCTAATTGCAACTGATTCAGTTTGTGGGTAAGTGAGTCAAAATTGATGTTCTGGTGGGTCTAAACCATGAAATTCTGTTTTATTTGTGTTAAGGTGTTGTGAGAACACCCCTGTAAGGATCGTTGTATTGAATTGGTCAAGTTGGCCATTCAAACCCTAAAGCCTAGTAGTAGCCCACTCATGTATGCAAGGGTGTGGGTAGTCACACAAGAACTTGAGAAGTGTTAGTTGCCTGTAAGTGGACATAGTGGAGCCTTTGGGTTTTCCAAGGTGTTGTTTGGTGTTATTGAACCATTGGTTGACTTGGTGTTGTGTAAGGATCTTTGGAATTAGGGATTACCGGTTGAGTTTGTATGCCTTAGAGATTGGCTGGTTCAAGGTTATCTCATTCTGGTTTGTTGCCTCCTCATCATATTGGTATTAGAGCAGGATTTTGAATATCACTTGGGTGGTGTGGTCTTAGTGTATGTCAGAGGAAGAGATTGAAATAGGGGTTAACAGAATGCCTCCTAAGAGTATGTCACAAGATGCGGTGAATAAGTTGATTGAAGAGATGCTTGAGTCCAAGCTTGAAGAATTGAAAAAGACTAAAGATAAGGAAGATGGAAGTGACACTCATGAAGAAGGGGATAAAGAAGATGGGGAATCCTCTAAGCAGGTAGAGGAGATACCTGTAGATCAGAGGGCATTTGTAGATGCCTTGAGGTCATTCAATAGGGACACCATTGATGGGTTGCCTATATATAGTGGAAGTATGGAAGCAGAAGAGGTGATAGACTGGATCAAGGCATTGACCAGTCATTTTGAGTACAAAGAAATCCCTCAAGCTAAGAGAGTTAAGTTGGCAAAAGAAAGGTTGAAGGGGCATGCTCTTAAATGGTGGAACTATGTACAAGGAGAGACAGTTAAGGAGGGAAAAAGTATGATAACCTCCTGGGAAAGGATGAAGGCTAAAGTCAAGGCACAATTCATGCCCATTGACTATAAAGTGCAGATGTATAGAAAATTGTAGAACCTCGGACAGAGAGACCTTGATGTGAATGCATATACGAAGGAGTTTCATAAAATTGGGCTCAGATCAAAGAGACAAGAAGAGGAGTCAAAAAAACTGGCCAGGTACTTGAACAACCTAAGGATGAACATCCAAGATGAGATTAGCATCTTCGCATCGGAGATAGTGAACAAGTGTTTTCAATTGGCCCTAAGGGCAGAAGAGAAACTAAAAAGAAGAAGTGAGTAGAGTAATAGAGGTTAAGGAGGGAGAAGTTTTGGAGGCAGAGGCAGTTTTGGAGGAAGAAGTCCTAACCAAAGGTCTAGTGGTGAGTCTAGCCAAGGAGAGCAAGTTGGGGACTCAAGTAGCAGAGGAGGCTACCGTGGGAGAAGACCTAATGGAAGAGGTGGGACAAATGGATCAGGAAGAGGATCCAAGTTCTCTGGTATGAGATGCTATAACTGCAATAAGATGGGACACCCAGCCTACAAGTGTCCAGAGAAGGCCTCAACTTCTCATGGTGGTGAGAGGAGAACCACTTTGACTCAAAAAGATGCAAGGAGTGTGACATCTTCTGAAGTGAACTTGACATCAAGGATGGGAGAGAACTTGATAATCAAGAGGACATTTCTCAAGGAACCAGTGAAGACTAAGCCACCCCAAAGAAAGGATTTGTTTAGAGTCAACTACAAGATTCAAGGTAAGGTTTGTAAAGTTGGTATAGATTCAGGGTCTACTGATAACATTGTATCTTTGGAAGCAGTAAACAAGTTTAACTTGAGAGAATACCCCATAGTTGTCCATATAGAGTCAATTGGTTGAACAAAGGGCAACACATACTCATCAATGAACAAGCATGGGTAGAGTTCAGTATTGGGGGGTCTAAGGATAAATTTTGTGTGACATCCTTCCAATGGATGCTTGCCATCTTTTGCTTGGCAAACTATGACAGTTTGATAGAAAGGCTCATCATGATAGAGAAAAGAATGCTTACTCTTTCCAAAAGGATGGTGTGACATTTAGGATACAATCAGTGGTAGAAGGAGATCCACAGCATGTAGGATCTAGTGTGATAATGGTGGGAGAAAAAGAGTTCATAAATACACCAAAGGAGGAAGGTGGAGAAGGTTTTTCTTTGATTGTGAAGCCCAAGGAAGAAAGGAAGAAGGGTGTGAGGGAGGTAGGACCTAAAGAGGCAGGGAACTGGTAGACCGGTACAAAGGAGTGGTTGCGGAAGACATACTTGATTCCCTGCCACCTATCAGAGATATTAGCCATCGGATTGACCTCATAGCGGGAGCAATACTTCCTAACAAGGCAACATATAAAATGACCCCACAGCAGAATGAAGAGATAGCTAAGCAAATTCAAGAACTCCTGGATAAAGGGTTGGTGAGAAAGAGCCTTAGCCCATGTGCAATACCTATTGTTTTAGCCCCAAAGAAGGATGGGAAATGGCGGCTTCGTATTGATTCTAGGGCTATCAATAGGATAACCATCAGATATAGATTTCCTATTCCAAGGATAGAGGACCTAATGGATATTTTGGGGGAGCTACCTATTTCTCTAAAATTGACCTCAAGAGTGGGTACCATCAAATAAGGATAAGAGAGGGGGATGAATGGAAGACTGCATTTAAAACCAATGAAGGGTTGTATGAGTGGCTTATGATGCCTTTTGGTCTTTCAAATGCCCCTAGCACCTTTATGAGACTAATGAATGAAGTGTTGCAAAAGTTTATAGGGAAATTTGTGGTAGTTTACCTTGATGACATATTGGTGTTCAGTAAGAGCAAGGAGGAGCACTTGAAACACTTGGAGGTAATCTTGAAGTGGCTACAGGAGCAGAAGTTGATGATAAATTTAGAAAAGTGTGACTTCATGAAGAAGGAATTGGTGTACCTAGGCTTTGTCATCTCTAAGGGTGACTTGAAGATGGATTCTTCCAAGGTAGAGGCTATTTTGAACTGGCCTACACCTAAGACAGCCGGAGAGGTAAGAAGTTTTCATGGTTTGGCAATATTTTACAGGAAATTCATTAGAAATTACAGTGATATTTGTGCACCTATGTTAGAAACCATCAAGGGTGGTGGTAAGGTGAAGTTTGTGTGGACCAAAGAAGCAAATAAGAGTTTTGAGTGTTTAAAACAGAAAGTTGCCAAGTACCCAATCCTAGTATTGCCTAATTTCAGCAAGGTCTTCATCATTGAATGTGATTCAAGTGGTTTGGCTATAGGAGCAGTATTGAGCCAAGAGGGGAGACCGGTAGCCTTTTTCAGTGAAAAACTAAATGAAGCTAAGAGGAAGTATTCCTCATATGATTTAGAGTTGTATGTCATGGTACAAGTTCTGAAAAAGTGGAGGCATTACTTGTTTCCTAAGGAGTTTATTGTGTATACTGACAATCATGCTCTTAGTTTTTTGAATGGACGGGAGAAACTCAGTCATAGGCATATGAAATGGGTTGAAAGTCTTCAAGCATACACCTACATCATCAAGCATAAGAAAGGGGTAGCCAATAAGGTTGCAGATGCTCTAAGTAGGAGGGTGTTGATAGTGCAGGAAGTGCAGTTGCAGAGTATGGGTGTTGAAGCACTCAAAGGATTGTATGAAGAGGACCAAGATTTCAAGGAGGTATATAGGGTATGCAATGAGTTTGCAAATGCTTTTCATGGGGAATTTTCTGACTACACCTTGCAGGATGGTCTTTTGTTCAAGGGGTGCTAGTTATGTATCCCTAGGTGTTCAATGAGGGATAATTTAGTAAAGGAGAAACATAGTGGTGGTTTAGGAGGTCACTTTGGGCTAAATAAGACTTTGGACCTAGTTAGGAGATTTTACTTTAGGCCAAAGATGCAGGCTGATATCAAAACATTTGTGGAGAGTTGTATTGTGTGTCAGAGAGTAAAGGGGGTCTCAACCAATGCAAGGTTGTACCAACCTTTGCCTATACCAAGTAGACCATGGGAAAGTTTGAGTATGGACTTTGTGATGGGATTACCCAAGACAAAGACAGGTCATGACAGTGTGTTTGTTGTGGTAGACAGGTTCAGTAAGATGGTTCACTTTATTCCTTGTAAAACCACAAATGATGCTAGCTATATTGCAGGATTGTTTTTCAGAGAAATTGTTAGAACCCATGGGTTGCTTTTGAGTATTGTATTTGACCGGGACAACAAGTTTGTAGGGCGTTTTTGGAGAACCTTGTGGAAAAGTTTGGGTACAAATTTGTCTTTTAGTTCAGCCTATCACCCTTAGACCGATGGCCAAACTGAGGTTGTGAATAGGTCCTTGGGAAATCTTCTTAGGTGTTTGACAAAGGATCATGACAGTAGTTGAGATGTGGTGATACCTCAAGCAGAGTATGCCTATAATGATTCAACAAACAAAAATACAGGTCTGAGTCATTTTGAGATTGTGTATGGTAGTCATCCAAGAGGAGTTTTTGAATTGAGAGATGTCCAGGGGTTGGACAAGATGAGTGGACATGCTAATGAATTTGCAGAGGCTATGAAACAGGTGCACCAACAAGTCAGAGATACCTTACAACAGAATAGTCAAAAGGTTAAAGCACGAGTGGAATAGAGAACGAGAGATGTGCAGTACCAAGTGGGTGACATGGTCATGGTTCATCTTAGCAAGGACAGCCCAATGGAAGCCATAGCAAGTTGATGATGAGAAGGATTGGACCTTGTAAATTTTTTTATAAATATGGTCCTAATGCTTAAAACATTGAACTCCCTGATGATATTGCTATTTCACCTATATTTAATGTTTCTGATCTAACATTGTATAGGATTCTTATTGCAGGAGAATGTGCAGGTGAATTTGTTCAGGAAAGTGAAGAATGGATACAACACTTACCACCTAAGGAGCTACCTAAGATGGAGTGCAATTTGGATAGCAGGGAAGTCAAGAAAACAAGGCACAAGACCTATTTTGAGCACTTAGTTAAATGGCACGGCCTTCCTGACTTAGAAGCTACCTGGATGCTGCAGGAAGATATCAAAAAGCAGGGTGTTGATTTGTAGCAATTGGTCTCTAAGAGGACTTGAAACAAATTTCACCTGGGGAGTATGGTGTAGGAGCACCTACCTATGAAGACATGAACCAAGAACAAGATGATTTTCTATTAGCTAGAAGGAATGTAATAAGACCCTATGGGTCCCTTTTTTATAATGCAATGTCCTAGGAGTGTGACAAGTTTATCCATGTTTGGCTCAAACTGTCATCTAGGGTTAGTAGAGCAAATTGAGTCAATAAGGGTCACAATGGTCTAAATTGAGGGATCAAGTGACCACAAGTCTATTTGAGTCATTTTTTATGTTTTAGAATCAAATGTAATCATTTTGGGGGACTATGATAGTCTAGAGTCTAAGTTGGTTGAATTATGCAAAAGTTATCATATTGTCAATTTGTTGTCATGACAATTTTGCACTTTTTGTGCGTCGTGATTCTCCAACGGTCAGTCAATTTGAAAAACAGTTGGAGGAGGTTGTGGTAGTTTGGGAACACCTTTAAAGGCCCCAAACACGAAAGGATGTATGTTTTGATTTGGAAAGGAAATTGAAGCATCAAAACTGTTGGAAACTCAGAAAACCGTCTATTTAATGTTGATTGCATACTGAAGGTGGATTGGCGAGAATGTTCATGGCATAGTTCCTGTAACTAGATCGTTTTACCTTTGTTTTTCTTTTAGTGTGATGTCTTGAAGCATTTTCTGCCCCATTCTACAAGAAAATCTCTACCAAGTAGCCTAAAACCTTTAAACCCCTGGGGTTTGACTGTAATAATGAGTCTTGGCCTATCAATCCTTAACTGAACACACTGTCATTATAGGAGATGATAGGCCACTGTATCACATGTCAATTCTAAAAGTCATTAAGAGGATACAACAAGGCGAAGACGATGGAGAACTAACCCTAGGTCTGGCATCCCTATGTGACAGACCAGTTTGATGAGTGCAACGCGTGAGAATTGAGTGGTAGAGCACTAGAAAAGGGTTTGAATGTGGTAGAAGAGTACTTTGGAGTTTTACAAAACATTTCATGGTCAGTGATGGTCACCCATTAGGAGAACCAAACCAGTTTGTGAAAGGCGTTCAGTCAAATAGGTCTAATAGCCCTATTAGGTCTGTTAGTGTAGTATCGGTTGGAATATTTGCATATTGGTCCAGTACCGAAAACTAAATAATTGTTGAGAACTCCCAAAAGGGTATCTGAAAATATAACTTGTTTGCTTAGATCCTCAGGGTGTCAAAAGCTATCACCTGATTCCTTCAAATGGAGGCCTAATTGCAACTGATTCAGTTTGTGGGCGAGTGAGTCAAAATTGATGTTCTAGTGGGTCTAAACCATGAAATCCTATTTCATTTGTGTTAAGGTGTTGTGAGAACACCTCTCCAAGGATCGTTGTATTGAATTGGTCAAGTGAGTCATTCAAACCCTAAAGCCTAGTAGTAGCCCACTCATGTATGCAAAGGTGTGGGTAGTCACACAAGAACTTGAGAAGTGTTAGTTGTATGTAAGTGGACATAATGGAGCCTTTGGGTTTTCCAAGGTGTTGTTTGGTGTCATTCAACCATTGGTTGACTTGGTGTTGTATAAGGATCTTTGGAATTAGGGATTACCGGTTGAGTTTGTATGCCTTAGAAATTGGCTGGTTCAAGGTTACCCTCCTTTTGGTCTATTGCCTCCTCATCAGCAGACCCCTTGAGGTCTAGTAGTAGAGGATAAAACATGCCTTTATAAAAGAAGAAATAGTTGCACTTAAAAGACTAAAAAGCTAAAAAGCTAAATGACCATTAATAAATAACTATATATAACTAATTAAAAAACTAAAGGGCATGGGGAGCAAAAACGATGGGAAGTTGGGAACAAGAAGTTCAATGGCAACCCAAAATAGGGAGTCTACCCCGGAACAAGGCAAGAAACCCACAAAAAGCCAAACCCACACCGCCAAGAACAACTTCTTCCAGAACTCAGAAAAGAGCTGAAGAAAGCAGCTTGGGAGCCTAGCGCCAACTTTCTCATCATCTTCATCACCATCTCCTTCATCCGCCTCCTTTGCATCCTCTCCTCGCCCCAAAACCCTAGCAGCACTCCCCACTCTCGCTCTCCTGCTCTCCGTCAATTGTTGTCAACTATAAAGTTGGTTCTTTCCGCCAGTGTTAACTTAATTTATTTTTTAGTAAAATAAACCACTTTAAATAATTTTTAAAGAAAATATATATTTTTCTAAATCATAAATTTAAAAAAAAAAAATGTAATTAAAACAAATTGAACGCAAATTTCCAAATTAAGTCATTATAACACAAGGAGAAAACTTGAGCTGCTGATAATTGAAAAAACCAAAGCAGTAATCTTTTGGTAAAAGGCAAAATTAATTATTTAAGCAGATATTCATCCCATAATAGAAAAAACAATAGCCTATTAAAAGGATAATATAGGGAAAACAACAGCTTCTTGCCAAATCCATTGACTAATCACTTAATTGTTTCATCTAATGATCTAAGTAAATGTCCCTTTCATGTATTGATGATGAGACTTCAAAAATTGCAGCAGAGCTATTGCATATGTTTGTACCAGAGGAAAGCACTGCCATGGACAATCAAACCCGAGATACCAGGTAAATTATATTTTACTAGGTACCAAGTAGCTCTTTCCAGCGGGCATAACCTACAATTATAAAGAATAGTGCAACACATCCTGACAGAATAGATCCCCAAAGAGTGTAAAATATCCCATGAATATCATAGAGCGGACAATGAATATTCATCCCGAATATTCCTGCTACAAAGGTAGGAACGACTATCACAAAGCTAGCTATTGTGAGAGTAAGCTGAAACTGAATAAGTTCATTACGATGGTTATCCAGCTGAATATTCACATAATCTTCTGTGTCATCAATGTATTCACGGACCTGGAAGATATCAAAGAACAGTCAGAGTTAATATAAAAATTGGGACATATAATAAGAAAATTATGGAATCCTAAACCTAAAACTTAGAAAACGAGCTAAAAAACGTGAGATCAACCAAAAAAAAAAGTTAAAAATAAAAAATAAAAACGTACTTCCCTTATGGAAAACCTTGTTCCATCTGCAAAAGATGACGTCAAACAAGAGAGCAAATTTTGAATGAGGCATGAGTGAGAATTGGCCCGGATGGAAAAAATACCAATAATGAGGACAAAGACAATGATGGGGATGTTGTTGATTTAAACGGTGATCTTCAGGATAACTGGAACTTCCCTCTAGATGACAAGGAAGAGAAAAAACTAATAGATATCTAGCTGGAGACCAGGGTAAGGATACCAGGTTTGTTGGTTGCGAAGGTGTTTGAATGGCTGCAGCTCGTCTGGTTTGCACAAGGGGCTACATTGGCGTTTTCTAAATTCCCTCCAAGCTCTTCAACTGTTGGAGCTCCAATTTTTGGGGTTCACTTGCAGAATTTGGAGGCTGGGACCATTCCTGGCTATCATGTGGATGCTGGTTCTTTTGCAGCCCCATGTCGTACTATGGCTGATAGACGTGTCTCAACACTGAGATTATTTCTGTTGTGGTGCTTGGCGATTTTGTTGCCACTGCTCCTATCACTAGGGTTCATCCGCTGTGTCAGATCACATGTTTCAGAAGCAAGGCAATCTGAAATTAATGTGCCGGAAGCACATGCTATGAATTAGGCATCAGGGCAGGGTGCTGGTGGCTTTTGCTCCTTGTTTGGGAACTGCATTGAAAGATCAGAATGTGATAGTGGTTAATCTAATCCTGACATTGTTGAAGTTGAGCCTGTTGATTTCAGCGCTCGTCAGTAAGTCACGACTTGGACTAATGGTGCTTCAGTCTAAGGATTGGATTCCTCCTCTCCTGCTTAGACCATCTCTCCATCAGTGGATGATTTGAGTCTTTACATCTCTATCCCAGACTCTATTGTTGACAGGTAGGCTGCCATGTTTAGAAATTCACTTGTTGGGAAAAACTTTGGAACTCATTCGAATATTGACATGTTCAAAAAATGGGCACAACATAAATGGAAAGTCGAGGGTCATTTGAGATTGTAGCTATGCTAAAGGGTTTTTTTTCTAATCTCCTTAACAAACCATGAAGAGCATGCACGGCCTCTTTTGAACGGCCTGTGATTTCTTTGTAAAAATGGTTTATTTCTTAAAAAATGGTCAACTGGCTTTGACCTTGAGAAAGTATGCATCAATAAGATTCAGGTTTGGGTCAGGCTTCCGGGGCTGCCTTTGGAATACTGGGTTGAGGAAGTCTTCATTTGCATAGCCAAGTCTTTTGGATAGTTCATTGCGATGGATATGATCACCAAATGCAAGAAATGATTGTTGTTTGCAAGGTTCTGCGGTTACATGGATGTGTATAGCCGAGGGTTCCTGGGCTCCCTTCTAGGATTATCTTGTCCTCTGAATTGGGTAAATAAGTGCAACAAATAGTCCTTGAGAATTCCATGGTTGTTTGCCATTGCTGCCTCAAAGAGGGTCATTCAGAGCTGGCTTGCCCAAGCAACAATCTGGAGGAAAAACTAGCAACCTTTGTCTTCACAACCTCTCAATGATGAGTAGACGGCCCCTTGATTGATGGAGCCAATGGTGCATGCACAACCCTTTCTGAGGAAGTACTAAAGGAGGGTTGTAGGAGGAAGGATTTTAAGGTTTGTACGGATTTAGATTTCATCACTACAGCTGAGTTGCAGAGGTTATCTCCTAAATTCACTGATCAAGAGGAAACGGTGTCACCAGTATGGACATCGTGTGGTGCCTTGGGTCCTCGTTCAAGTGTAATTTTAAAAAAAGGGAATTCGGCCCAGAAGGATTTTTACACGAAAGGTAAGATGGTTGAGGCTGTCCAATGCTCCTTGGAGCATTTTGGTTTCAAACCATCATGATTCGGTTGGTCTCCCTTGGTCCTTGGGTTATCTCTGTTTTTTATGCTTTCAACATCTTTGTTATTTGCTTGCTGATGTAATGCAGCCTTACTGTTGCTAGTTCCATGTTGTTGCTCTTGTTGTTTTGATGGACTTCATTGTTTTATCATTATCATTTTGTAAAAGGGTTTGAACTTTGGACCCTTCAAAAACCCACCATTAGCAATAATAAAATAAATAAAATAGCTTCAAATGATTCTCCAGTGCACGCACAGATATATATAAGATTGTTTAAGTCATGAAAAATGCAAAGTAGGGAAGCTACAGAATTATTCCTTCTTTCCATTTATTCAATATACATCTAATTTTTGGTAAAGAACTGTTTTGATCCAAAACAAAGAATTAGCAGACACATCACTGAAATGACAGATGGACAACAGATGCCCGTAACTCTCTGTGGGTTGCTTTTCCAATTAAGCACTCTTTGGATGCACCGGAATAGGAGCAATGAGAAAATTTCGAAGAGGCACACAAGTTGCCTCACTGAATTCCATTATAAAGATCATTTGATTCATTTCTAGCTCTAGGCATTCTAGATTCCTGTTCGGCTAGATCTTATGAATATTCTCTGCCTGTTTTTCACATTTCTAATAAGGAAAATCAGTATTCTGGTCAGAAAAGGACAGTCCAAAGTGTTAAATGATGTTTATTGTGAAACAGCTCATCCAGAACCATGGGAGCCTGATCCAAATGAAGAATTGAAAATTGATGCAAAATGGTGGCCTATAAAGTAACAGCCTTCTGCTCATCCGACAATAAAAAACAATTACTCACCTATGGTGCAGCCAGTGCCAAATTGACTTAAAAGAACCTACTTACCTTTTAAATTGAGTTCAAAGTTAGTCATTTGCTGGCAAATTTTTGGATTTCAAAAACACTACAACGTTGATTGATAACTCGCTAGCAAACTTTATGTTTTATTACTATTTCAATATATCAACAAAACATTAGTAACCATAGAGCACTTTACTCTTTCATATGCATTCTAAATTCATTAAATTCAAATCCTAAGCTACAGGAAAATAAAGTCTAGGGGATGAAACAAACATTTCCCATTCTCAAGTAAAGTAAAAGTTTGATGCTTCCAAATTTTAATATATTGTATATTTGTGCATTTTCTTGTCAACCTGCTTTGGTGTACCCTGATTTTGCGAAGTGGTTAAATTCTTATTTCTCATTTCCACATTCCTAGAAGTTACCCACGTATCATAAATATTAAATATCCTTCACCTACAACCGTTTAACCTTTATAATTGTACAATAATATATTCCTCGATCCATATCATTTTGTCTTTTCTGTCTCAGTTCACTTGCGTTGAGCTGTAACTAAACTACAAAAATACAGTGAAACATTATTTTTTTAAATTAACACAACAAAACAAACAGAATGGTGAAGGATACGAGGAAAAACAGCATTAGCAGTACATTTGTTGAAATATTGAGTTTTAGTTGATGGTAATATTGGCACAAGGAAATATACTCACCGACAGAATCTTGTTTCGAGTTCCATCAACTTGCATGAAATAGGCCTCCAACAGCATTTCAAGGTCTTCTACCTCGTCTTCATCCCCAGAAACACTATCAATAAAGCTAGAAGCGCTCAATGAGCGACAATTTGAGTGAGACAATTTGGGGGTAATAGCTAAACTACTCGGACCTCTAGCTGTTACTGAAGCTTCTAATTGTTGAGTCTGTAGATATTTCCGAGTTAAATACAAATCAGCCATATCTTCATCATTGTCTAGAAGGTGTTCAAGTTCATCCCTTACCTGTTCAAATGAATCAACATTGAAAATAAATAAATAATGCTATATGTGGGACATGTACCCCTAATTTTCCTCCGCAGAACTATACATATATAGATAGATTTATATAAAATTATAAGAAATGACACCATATAGTTTGAAAACGACTTTTAGACTTTGTTACTCCATAAAATCCACATAAATAGTAAATTTTAGTCAATGTCATGCATTTTGGAATCTAGGTGGTTGTATGGATTGATGTCTCAAGACATCTGTTTTCATATTTATGAATGATAAGATATTGTGTTTCCTTCCATATCTCAGTTTAATCTAATATATGATATGAACATAATCCATAAGATCTCTAATCAGTCATGTGCAGCTTGTTTTTCTTCCTTTTTCCTCTTCCACAGAAAAGCTTAGATTTATGTTACATGCTAAAGACAACATACATCAATAATAATGAGAAGTCCTAGAATTATGTCTTCCTACCCAAGTATGAGTAAAGGTATGTGAAAGTGTTCACAATCAAGATCCACAATATATTTCCTAAGCATTAGGATCTTGGCATAATCTTGAGTTGCTAAACAAACCTAAAAATGTTTATGCTACAATAACATCTTTTACAAATAATAAAATGAGATTAATCCAGAAAAAATTGCCAATGCACCACAATACATGTAAAATTAAGTCATCTTATGGTGGTTTGCGTATTAAATGTGCAAGTGCATAAGTAGGGAGAATACAAGAACAAACGCAGATACTGCAGAATTGAAATTTCAAAACAAAACTAGAAGCTTTCCTCAAATTTCACATTCATAAGTTTACTTTGTGCATTTTTAACTTGGATTTTTCATTCTGACCTCAATACATAAAGACAACCATGCATAACTTTATGGATTGTAGCATAATTATTAATAGAAAAAACTAATTTTATATTTACTTTTCTGGTCTCACAAAGATGACATTTATAGCAGTATACACAAAAAAAAATTCTACCATACCTTCTGCACCCGTGCAAGGAGACGAGTAAGATTGCTTTTCAGGCTCCGCACACGCTCAAGGTTCTTGGTACTGACATTTCTAACCAGTTCATCCAATACAGGGTAGGCCTCTCGCTCAAGTTCTGCAACATTTGTATCCATGTATGTACAAACCACCTCCAAAGCTATTTCCAATACACGGAACTCAAATGGAAGTTCACACTGCAACCCATCTGCTGCTTCTGGGACAGGTAGCCAGGGTCCAGGTGAAGTTGAAGCACAAGTGCCAGACTTTTCCTTCTGGTCTGTAGAATTACTTCCCTGAATCTTAGATGATATTTTGCAGGGAAGTTGTTGCCTGAGTTGATCCACAAATTGAAGAACAGCTTGGTTCAATGGATCAAGCAAGAAGATCTCTTCAGCAGTAACAATAGCCTTTATAAATTCCAAATTGACCACCATGGCTTTCTCCCTAGCTGTGTATTGAATCCAATAAACCAAACAGTAAACAGACCCCCTGTAATTTTAAGCCCAAAAACACCACAACAAGAACCATAAAAGAAATGGATTATGGAATACATTCAATCAAGAAATATGAACTGTTTCCATTTCAAGTTGTTGAGAAACTCAAAACCATTCAAAAGACGCCACTACAGAACATGTCAAAACACAATTATAGTACCATAACAGAATATTAAGTATCATACAAATAAATTAATAATCAATAAAAAATTTCACCCAACAATATGGCTTGAATGATACTCAGGAAACTAAAAAGTAAAGGAATTATAAACCCACATTTCAAACAAGACAGTATAAGAGACTGCCATATATGTCTTACTAAATGTTATCATCCTCTTTTCGAATATCTTAAACTATAGTCAGAAAATTATTACCACTGTACTTTTTTCTTCTTCACTGTACCAGAAGAACCATCCTTCCGAACACAATTGCCCATCAATTTTGATTCGCACTTAAATTAGCAGTATCAAACATGGAAAATTCCCTAATAATCTTCTGAAAGCTGAGTTAGTACAGAAAAAGTCGAAAAACTTTACATCAAATAGACTTTCTGTACATTTGTTGCTTCAAGCAAATGAGAAAAATATGATGCCAACTTATTCCTTGAATAAATTTCTTAAGTGACATTGTCATAGCCTATGGGTGATCGAAAGGGGAGACTTGTACTGCTATTTGCAATGGCCCTTCCAATATATGAATTTTATCAATTATTTTCTAAACCTATGTGCTGCTGAAGTCTCCAGATAACAAAATTTTCAAAGAAGTAAAACCATGATGATTTTCTGAGAAGATAGGATTTGAAACATAAATAATGTCAACTGAAAATAAGTTATACGTCTAAAAAGCATTTCTGGACCCCAATCTGGCTTTTAATGCCAATGGTCCAACGAAGAACTTATGACTTCATATGGAGCCATTGTAAGCATCTGTCGTGCTACAATACAAATAAATATGATCGTATAAGGCCAAACCCTGAAATAGTTGAAAGACCAAATAATAGGTGGGGGATTTTGGGCATATAAAGCAGATGGATGAAAATGCCAAGTAACATAGAAACAAAAATATCTTTAGAACCTTAGTTACGGACTGGCTGGTCAGTAATTATAGTCTAGCAATCAAAGCTAGGCTGGATGGGAAACACCAAAATGGAAGGAGGAAACAGCTAAATAGGGCTTTCACAGTTATGGAGTAAGCCACTGTAGGGTTTGGTTTCACTCAAATATGTATCTCTTTCTTGGACCAATTAACCAGAAGAAACCATTCGAGTGACTTGTGGCTAATCAAGCCATGTATTGAAGATTTATGGTCTTCTATCCAAGAATATTCCTTTGATTATAAAACGAGAAAATATTTCCACACAGTAAGCACATAAGGATGCCTCCTAGCTATTCAATTTACCCTCTATTGTAAAAGTACTTATAATCCTATAAGGATGCCTCCTATCGATAATTGTACTCATAGGTATAACTGTAAGTTACCAAATTGGGTACGGGTACAAGTACATGGATATGATATGCCAGTAGGGCAATTTTATGGAGGGTGCTGGGTACATCTGTTAAGATATTATCTATTTATTTCGGTTGATTTTTTTAACTATATTTAAAACAATTATTCAATGCTATAGATACGTGAATATTTAAAACAGTTATTTAATACTATAGATATTAAATTTTATATATCGATAGTTATTAGATTAATATAATCATTAATAGATAGTTTTATAGCATGAGGATCAGCCAGAGCTGACCATTAGGAATACAAGTAAATATGACAAACTATAAAACGAAAGATAGTTTTTTAGGGCACAACCAAGTCAGGCACCAATTTGTTGCATGACAGCCATTTGTAAAGTAATATAAGTAAATATGACAAACTATAAAATAAAAGTTAGTTTCTTAGGGCATAAGTTGCATAACCAAGTCAGGCACCAATTTGTCGTATGACAGCCATTTGGAAAAGCCTACACATTGTTCAAATTTTGTACCCTGGCTAAACCCAACCTTCCCGATCCAGCACCCTGAGTGGTACTGATGCCTAAAAGTAGACAGACAGCACGTTATTTGTTATTTTGGGGTGAAAGCTCCAAAACAACAGCGTTCCAGCTGTTTAAGCTTTAGTAGTACTGATGGGGAGGATCTTGTGCACGTGTAGGAGGCAAAGACAACAATTTGGATGGAGTGCACACTGTAGTCTATGCACAGGCAGAGGAGTGTAGTGCGGCCTCATATGCTATAAGATATCCTCAAGTCTAAAATGGCCAGAGATGGATATCATATTTTATAAGCCATCCTGGAGTCTAAGGGTAAGGTCTTATGGAGAGGGACTTCTTTAAAAAAATAATCAGTCAGTGCTGTAAGATTATTTAGAAATATTTTAAAGATGACAGTCTTATAATTTAATAGTGCAAAGCTCTAAAACTTAAAAAACTGATGATTTTATGAAGAATGCTGCAAATAAAAAATTAATAAATAAACACTATTTTCTTTATATTTCTTTTCTGTAGATCGATTTCTAACCCATCCTAATTACGGACAACTATTTTTCAAAAAAAGATTCTAAATAATAGTGTAGCATAATTTTTTTGATTCATGAAAAATTTAACAACATGAAAATAGATCCGAATCCTCCAAATAAGACCTTACCCTAAGCACCGCCAGAGGTGCGCCTGCCATGAAAGGAACTTAAAAGGCCTTTCATTTCTGTTTCTCAAATTTTATTTTTCTCCATGTTCATAAACACTACCCAAATCAAAATTACTGGTCACCAATTATAGGTTACTTGTCAACAATTCGCCAAATTACACGAAAATTCCATAAAAGCAATATATATAAGGACAATGAAACAGCACTATAAGCGACAGTAAACAGTAAGAAAACTCACCTAAAATGTTTGATGAATGCGAAAAGACGGGACCAAGGATCCTCAAATCCCTTGCAGGAATTGAGACACGCTTCATTATCATATGCTTATCACATTCCAGCACTTCTGAATTCCCATCGGCGTCAAAGCGCATCCATAGCCGAGACCCTGCCTTGTTTTTAGTCTTGTGAACACGAGGCTGAAGCTCTGCCTCTGCCTCTGAACTCCTCTCAACTAAGGCATTTGATATTCTCCTGAGCCCAGTTTTCTCCATTTTTCATCTCAATAACTGCAACAAATTGAAGCGGACTCCAGAAAAATCATAGAGATTTGCACTACAACTCAATCCATTTATCTTCTGAACTCTCTTAAGCTTTATTGAGCAGCCATTCTGCTATATTACAACTCTCTTAAGCTTTATTAAGCCATTCTGCTCTCAGAATTTAAAAGTACTTACATTATAAGATATAGATAAATCGGCCAGTTTTTTTCCAACATGCATTTTAGTTTTACGTAACACTTTGTGACAACTGTTCGCGTTATGTCCTCCACTCGCATTTGCCACGCGAAAAAATATCTAAAGTTATGGAAAACACGTGCACGTATCGTGTAAGTAAAGCAACAAAATGTAATAATAATAATAATAATTTATTGTGGGGCCAACTACTTAAGTTTATAATAGGTTAAACTATAGCTTTTTGTAGCACAAAAAGGGAGGAAAGATTAGGAATATTAAATTTTATATTATTTTTTATTTTTAACTTTTTTAACATAATGCATCCTACGCAACTTAATTTATAACTTAAATTAAGTTATATGCTATATTTTACATACAATAAAGTTATTTTTTATTTTTTATTTTAGGGGAAGAGCACTAGTAACCTAATGGTTTAATAAGCATTCATTTTTTATTTTTTTAACATCTCCATTGAGTGTGGGCATCAATAGGAAAGAATAGAGGGAAGAAAACCTCCAATCTTGCCCAGGTCCTTTAGGGGATCAGATTAACATAGAATAATTCACATTTTGTGGGCTCGCTGCTAGTTACAAGATACAAAATACACAAATTCCGGAGTTTCTAAATCCATGACTATTTTCGTAAAACCTTCATGAGGTCAAGCATAAATATTTCCTTGACGTTGTGATTAACTCCTCTATGTGCATTGGATCCCATACTTAAAGGCTTCTACTCATCATCATGGTCATTGCAAAATACACCTCTGGCTTTCGGCTAAGATCATTATTAGTAGGCTATTGAAAGTGAAAATCATAAAATCATAAATACATAAAATATTGAGTAAGATTATCATCTGAAACAACCACAAATGGAGGGTTAGTGGTGAAAAATCCATTATTATTAAGTTACATATATGCCATCTTAAGTTTCCATTTTCTGTCAAAAGAAGAAAAAATAATTCCTATCCAATCTGTAACAATCCAGATGTGCACTTAAAAGTTCTCTGATAATATATGGCTTAGATTTTAGATGGACATTGCAATTAGATTTTTAATCAAATAATCAAATCAGGTCCAAATCAGTTATAATTCTCAAATTGAAGAATAGATCAGGATAATAAATCAAAACGGACCATCAATGATTACTAAAATCCTTTATGCCAAGTGTTGAGATTGTCAATTCTTAACAATCGATTGGGCCACAAGACCCCAATAGCAGAATTACAGTCATATCCCAATATGCATTGTATGATAATGCATACATTAGATACTGCATTATAACCAAATATCTCAAACCAATAAGCAACGAATAGTACACAACCATCGAAACTAATGACAAATTGTTACACTGAAATCTTCAAACCCAGATATATCTTCGAAACAAACTACAAGTGATAAAGTTTATATACCCAAAGCTTATATGGTGAGTGTTTAGATGGTTGTAAATCAACACATGATAAGCAACCTGTATTACCCCATCAATATATATATATATATAGAATTGAAGAAAATGTCAGGATTATAAATCAAAACAAATCAACATGATCAATAAATTCCTTTTTTTTCCAAGTGCTGAGATTATTATCAGAGATCACATTTCGACCACAAGACCCCAATAGCAAATTAACAGTCATATCCCAAAATGCATAGCATGATAACAGATCCATAGGATACAACATTATAACCATATCTTTTCATACCAATATGCAACAGACAGGACACAACCATACGAAACTTACGAGATTTTACACAGAGTTCTTCCAACCCAACCCAAAGATACAAATATGATAATCCACCATTATAACCCCCATCTAAGTGTGTGTGTGTGTGTGTGTGTGTGTGTGTGTGTGTGTGTGTGTGTGTGTGTGTGTAAAAGTATATATATATATATATATATATATATATATATATATATATATATATATATATATATATATATATATATATATATATATATATGAATGTATATTTAATCATTTATTCACACACACACACACACACACACATGTGTGTGTGTGTGTGTCTAAATATATTTGCTAATGCGTTAGGAGCTTTTAATCTCCTAATTTCTGAATAAAAATGCCATCTGCCCTTTGATTTACTAATTGATCTGCCTCTAAATTCCCTTCCCTATAGATATGATTGATTGTCGTTGCTTTAAATGAGTCTACAAGCCTAATAGCTTTGTCTAAAAAGGCGTTAAGTCTCTAGTTGGGTGAGTGTTTAGATCTGATCACATTAACTATTATGAGGGAATCTCCTTCTAAAGCCAGTTTTTTTATCCCTAACGCTTTGCAAAAATCTAATCCTTCGATTAGAACCAATAGTTATGTTTGATTGTTTGTTGCTTTCCCTATTGGTTTTGCTAACTTTGCACAGTTGGACCCATTCCAATGTCTTATAATACAGCCTATCCATGTCGTACCAAGGTTGCTTCTAGATGCCCCATCGAAGTTTAACTTATACCATCCAAAGTCTGGTTTTGTCCATTTATATTTCTCCCTTAGGTGTTTAGATTGGATTCCACCTGGACCTAATTGAGTAGGTATATGTAATAACCCACTATACTTAACCCAACAAAATTTTGACCTTTTTTCTTTTTTTAGATTTAATCATTTGTGTTTGATTCAATCGCATACTATGGGCATCTATCCATTTGGATTAGGCATTCATCCATCCGGGATGAGCATCTAACCATATTGGTTAGGCATCTATCCATACGGGACAGGAGGTTTCGTCTATCCAATATGGGATAGGCATCTATCCAATATGGGATAGGCATCTACCCATACGGGATAGGC
This sequence comes from Cryptomeria japonica, assembly GCF_030272615.1. Lineage (NCBI taxonomy): Eukaryota > Viridiplantae > Streptophyta > Pinopsida > Cupressales > Cupressaceae > Cryptomeria > Cryptomeria japonica. The sequence goes on along the minus strand of NC_081406.1, from coordinate 600,973,948 downwards.
ATCTATCCAACTTGGGATAGGAGGTGCTTTGGCCAAAGACTTAGACTCATCGGGACCATTCGGGTCCTAAGTCACTCACTAAGTATTACACTCCTCTAATAGGAGTGCACCGAGGTCGTCGTCCTTAGGAGAAATCAAAATAACATAATGCAAGTTTGAATTCCGCCTCGGAATTTGTCTTAAAGCTTCGGGAAGTCAACCGAATCCATACGGGATTCCTTCCGAGTATGCATTGAATTACTTTTTCCTTTATTTTCCTTATCTTTCAATTAGGAGGCTTTGTAATCCATCTATTATACCAAATCCTAGACCACATCCCGAACGCCTGAGTACTAGGGACAACTTCGTCCCTAGACTACCTACATACCCATTTCGACACGGGATCAAGGTGTAAAGTATGTAGTTATGTTTTCTAATCTATGGTTTAATGTAAACTGTTTGGTTGGTACACAACCCTTTCTAGGGTCAATGTCCTAGACAATTTCTCTGCGATTGCTACCCACGATGGTAGCTTTTAAGCAAAGGCTCAAGGTGACCTATTGCTTGTAGCCTAAAACATCTAGGTCCTAACATCTATCATAAGCGTCACCCTTGACCCAATTGTCAATCATCAACAACTCTTCGAGATTAAGCCAAGTTTATAAAAGCATTTCACTCAATCAACCCTAAAGGGGTTTACTATGGTTTAACTAGCAGATGTAAATTCATTTAAAGATTATCTTATTAGATTATCGATCCAAGGGGGATTACCCGCCCCTTGGATTTTAACTTCCAAGTGTCCCTTATTACTTCACAGTGATTTATAGGGACGATGTCACAGACATCGTTGATGCAACTTTATTAGGCGTTAGGTGCAGTAGTTCAACACGACGGCTTTACCCGTAAGCGTGACCCAAAGGCACCGTTTATACTGAACGCTGCTAAGTTTTAGTTTCCAACACCTCTTGTTTAGTTTTCTAACTAAGAGATCTAACTCTTACATTCAATGATCTTAACATTATTCTAATGTAGACAGAATTGAAACTCATATTGAGAAATATGACACAAAATTATCTCTACGTATAAATGAAGGAAATTCTCTTGAAGTAGAATCTTATTAACTTTCAAAAGAAGAAGAAAATTAAATAAGAGATCTACCATCTAATGACATCAATTACACAACTAGCATGGATAAATAAGAAAGTGTAACTTGTATAGAAATAACGAGAATTGAATAAATACACCACCATTAAAAGTAACTTGCATGACATTAAATTTGTCTTTTTTCTAATTTTACCCCCTTTTAAAATAATATTGATACTTAGGTAAGAAAGGAAATATCAATCTAAATTCATGAAATAAATGAATCATCCAATTAAATAAATCTACTTAGTTAAAATTCATTGTGAAGAGTTTAAATTGTTCATTCCTATCTAAGTTTTCCAATCACTTGACAAAATGATTTCCCATTTATCTAATCTAGATTCAATTGTTGGGACCTTTTTCCAATTTTAATCCCCTTTAGAATTTACAAATAGTGATACAATAAAATTTGATAAATTAACAATCCTTTTCTATGTATGCATATTCATATTATTAAAATTAATAATTATAACAAATTATTAAAATTAGTGTTAACATAATCTTAATATATTAATATTATTAATAAATTATTATATTTTTATTCTATTTAAAAGCTATTAATACCTAATCTTACTTTGATTAAGTTTTATTTATAGAAATAATAACTACTGGTTTATTTACTAGTGGTTAAATAAAATAAAAATATAGATAATAGTTGTATGATGAAATTACAAATGATTTTTTTGGAGGCATCAACAGATTTCACATATTCCTGAGATGTATTTTTTTTTTGAAAAGGTTTATTTACAGAGAATGATTTTCGAGAGGCATCAACAAATTTCACATATTCCTGAGATATATTTCTTTGAAAGGGATTATTTACAGAGAATGATTTTTCGGAGGCATCAGCAGATTTCACACATTCCTGAGATGTATTTTTTTTTTAAAAGGTTTATTTACAGAGAATGTTTTTCCAGAGACATTGATGAAAAACAATAATTTAAAGAAAGGGTTTATTTAAGAGAACGATTTTCTGGAAACATTGATATAAAACAATAATTTAAGAAATAGATTTCTTAGAAAGGAAAATTTCAGAGATACTTTACACAAAGCACCAATAATTTGTTGAATAGATTTTTGAGAGAGAGTAGTTTTATTTTATTCTTATAGAGAATATCGAATACATTTTTAAATTTCCTTTCCTACAATCATAGAGAAGTAGACTACTCATAGAGGGAAAATAAGGGAACAAAAAGAAATACACACAATTGATCAAACCCTCATTCAAAGAGAAATAAGCTTCTGTTGCACAACTTTATAATCACAGAGAGGTAGAAAGAAAAATTCGCTATTAAGGAATAAGATTTTCATTTGATTGATCAAACCCATGGGTGAGTGAAAGATTAAATCACAGGAAAGAAAAGAATAAAAATAAGAAACAAGATTCATACACAGGAAATTAATTTTTTTATTCACAGGAAAGAAAAGAATAAACACAAGAAAACAAGATTCATGCATGGGTAATTAATCTCTATTCACAGAGAAAAGAATTAATTCTTGGAAAAAAATAACTAAATAGGAAAAAGAGGATTTTTGCACAAATCTAGACTTAAATAGAAAAGAAAGCAAAAGCAAGATCTATTTCCTTCTTTTTCCCTAAAGAAAATTAATTAAATAAATTGATATCCTTACATGCATTTTTAAGGAGAAAAGGTTTACTGTTTTTTTCTCTTTTTTTTGAAACAACAAATACATATATATATATATATATATATTCTTTTTTTGAATTAATAGAATTTCCTTTATTAATTTTTCTAATTAACTAAGATGGTAGATATTTTATATGAAATAAATTCTAAGAGAGAAAATAAACTATTTCTTGCAAAATACAAAGTTCACGTATGTCAATTAAAAGAATGCGAAAAGAGGAGAACCTGGATACTCAAAGCTCGATGTAGAATCCCCTCCAAATTCTTCAAGCTAGCCTCCCTTGATCCTTCCTAGCAACTTTGTGAAATTTCTTGAAAACAACTACTTAACAATCCTACAATGAAATGTGACTCAAAGAGAAACCTACTACTTTCAATAACTTGAGAAAATTTCTTTCTTCAAAATAACCAACCCCCTCTTTTCAAAAACTTGCATACATTATATAGAAAAGATCCCTCAATTCCACTATCAAGAGAATTAATTGAAAGAAATGATTCTTTTCCAATATTGGATCCATGCAAAATTGATTAATATCTTAGTGGGGGGAGTTACATGCAAGGAAATTAAAGAATGAAGATTCCTCTAGAAGCTTCTAATTTCTCCTACAACATGTGCCTATTTGAAAATGGGAAATTAAATAATGCCTATTTAAATTATATTCTCCAAGTGTGTATGTGGGTCCATTATTTAACCTTTTATAATAATTATTCAACCATATTCAATAGCTCAACTGCAAAAAGATATAATAGTAATTGTATCAAATGAAAAGTGATAAAGGAGGGTTATGACAGTATAATCAAGCCATACCAATTTTTCCTCATGTTACTATCCCATGTTGTGAAGAATTTGTCTCTAAGTGGATCCTTTCTTAATATGTTGTTAACAGTTTCTACAATTGAAGCCTCTATTTTGTTGCATAGCTGATGTGATTCCATTTTTTTATCTGAAAAAATTCTCCTATGTCTTTCTTTCCATAGCTCCCATACCATAATTGAAGGTTAAATTTTCCGTAGATCCTTGTATATGCTTTTTTTATGCAGTAAAGGTCATCCTTCCATTAACATTTTTAGATTTTCGGGGATAGGAGAGCTCCACTATAATTTCGTTTTGATCCATTCCCAACATTTAGATGCATATATGCACCCAACCAATATATGATCCACCGATTCCTCTTCAGATTCGCATAAAGGACATCGATATGGTCCTTCAAACCCTATTTTGTGGAACCAATCTCTTGTTAGAATTCTATGTTGCATGGCTACCCACAAAAACATTCTTGCCTTGGGCGAACAGGCCTTGTCCCAGCATAAGTGAATAGGTAGATCAGTCTTTTTCCAGTTACACTTGTTTGTCATTAACTCCTAACCATCTTTGGCTTTATATGATCTTGAGTTAGATCCTGCCCATACTAACTTGTCATCTCCTGTCCTAATGTTAATTTGCCTATTTGCTAAGACTGCTTGTAACTCCCTCTTTTCATCCTGGGTTAGCGAAGTATTATCCAAGCACCTCCATTCCCAGTTAGGGCAAGGATTCCCAGGGATGATTTTAATGTAGTCCCTAAGGCAAAATCCCTAAAGGTTTGTTAAGACTTCTTTGATTCTAGCGCTAATATCTAGGCTGCCCAGAGCTGGGTACTCTCCCCAAGAGTCACTCCAAAACTTAGCTTTATTCCCTTCAACAACATCCCATGTAATTTTATCCAATATTATTTTCTTGCAATTAATCATAAAGTTTCATACACTCGATCCTTTTGGTGGCTCTACAGTTCTGAAAAATGAGCTAGGGTCCGAGCTTGTTAGATATTTATTCTGAAGGATCTTAACCCAATTTCTATTAGGTTCTTTGTACATATTCTAGATGAGCTTAGCCCTAAGGCCAAACTTTGCCATTTCAAGTTTTTAATTCCCCCCCCCCGCCCGATTTTTTTGGCCTATAGATTTTGTCCTAGCTAATCTAGGCTAGTTTTTTGTTTTCAGACGATCCTTGCCAATAGAATTTACTAAGTATTTTGTCTATCTTTGTTTTAGCTCCGTGTATAAGAGGGATGTAGGATGGTATATAGGTATGGAAGAAAGGACTAATTTGATCATTGTAGCTCTCCCCACATTGGAGAGCCATTTCCCTTTCCACGATTTAGCCTTTTGCATTAACTTATCTTTGATAGGGTCTCAAATTTTATTCACCCGTATCCAAAGGTAGCCCCAGGTATTTACATGGGAAATTGCCAATCTTAAAATTGAGCAATTGGTTGATTCAGACTTCCTCTTTGTTAGCACTATTGATGAAGAATATTTCTGATTTATTCACATTCGCCTCCAGCCCCAAGGCTTTAGAGTAATTATGCATAAGGTTTTTATAGGCCCTAGCCTCCTGAATATTGCTAACTCCAAATAACATTGTATCATCAAGAAATTGTTGATGAGTAATGTTATCTACCCCAGTTGTTACCTTCAGTCCTTTAATTTTATCCTTCATGTGTAATGCATGAATAGCCCTTCCAAATGCTTCTACCATGATGATGAATAAGAAGGGAGATAATGGATCTCCCTATCTAAGACCTCTGGATATACCAAAGTATCCTTCGAGAGAGCAGTTGACTAAGATTGACATCCTCGGGCTAGATATACAGTTGAAGATGAGATGGATGAATTGTCTAGATATGCTAAATTCTTCCATACACTTCTATAGGAAGTGCCAATCTACCTTAGCATATGCTTTCTTTATGTCTAGTTTTAAGAGCATACTAGGTTCTTTATTTTTTTGTGTTGAATGTATAGTTTCATGCACTATTATTACCCCATCCAAAATGGATCTCCCCGGGACAAACCCTATTTGTTCCTCAGATATAATACTTGGTAACAAAACCTTTAGTCTATTAGCAAGTGCTTTAGACAACACTTTGTATATTGTATTACACAGGGAGATGGGCCTAAAATCATCCAACCCCTTTGCCTGCTATTTTTTAGGAATGAGGGCTATAAAGGTATTATTTACTTCCCTTAATATGCTACCCGAATTTCTCATACTCTCTACTACCTCCCAAATATCATGGCCCAAAAAATGCCAACATTTCTGGAAAATCCCTATCGGGAAACCATCCGGCCTCTTTGATTTCCTCAAGGGAGAACTTACCAGTCAACATCTTATTGTCCGCTTCACTGATTAGGCTAGGAATATACTTTAATATTTTATTTTGGGCAGCTAGATCTGAGTATCCCAAGTTGTTTAATGTATTATGAAAGTAGTTGATCGCTTCCCTAACTATTTCTTTTAGTTCTTCTATTATTTGACCTGTTAGGGTTTTTATTCTGTGGATCCTATTAATATTCTTTCTAACTTTGCTACTATTATGAAAAAATTGTGTTATTATCTCCATCACTCATTCACTGTTCTCTAGATTTTAGTTTCCATTGAATTTCCTCCTTAGTAAGTACGTCCTCATACCTATGTAATAATTATTTCTCCTTAAAATATATGGAACTATCCATTCCAAATTTGATCACATCCTCGTTTAATTTATCTAACTCTTCTTCTATGTGTTGTTTCTCATGAAAAATATTCTTAAAGTGTACTATGTTCCACTCTAATATTTTTTGTTTTAGCCTTTTTAGTTTTGAGACAAAGATATATGTTTTTGAACCTATGATTTGTTCCTCTTTCCACCATTCTTCCATTAGAGTCATGAAGTTTGGTTCTTGCAGCCACATCTTTTCGTATTTGAAGGGACATTTTTTTGGCTTATCCTCTTCCACAATTGTTAAAGTTATAGGATAGTGATTTGAGCCTGAGTTTGCCATGATTGAAGAGTTGAGATTGTAGCTAAATTCTGCAATGTTACCATAGAAAAGGAATCTATCCAATTTTCAGATATATTTGCACTCCCTAATCTTTTGTTGCTCCAAGTGAAAGTCCCATTGGTGGTTTGGATTTCCAAGAAATGGTTTCTATTTATCCAATCATTGAATTCTATATGTGCAGCAGATTCATTTTGCACACCTCCCTGTTTTTCTGTTAAGTTCCTGATTGCATTAAAGTCTCCACCTATTATAAAATTTTGTTCTGCATTTTGTGTTATGAATTCATCTATCTCCTTCCAAATTTCCTTTTTTCCTACTGTACTAATGGGCCCATAAACTTTGATCGGGAAGAATTCCAAAGGGTTGCATAGGCTTTTAACTATTTCGCCATGCCATCTTATTTTCTATATTATTTCCTCATACATTATCTTCCTAGGATCCCAGAGAATGGCTAGCCCCCCTGTCGAACCATTAACACAAACTACGTTGACTTTCCATACCCCCCATTTCCTGTTGATGCATGTCCATTCTTCTTTTGAGAGTTTAGTTTCTTGCAAGATTATGATTTCAGACTTAAAGATTGTGAGATAGCGTTTTAGTAAACATTGTTTGTTAGGGGCGTTAAAGCCCCTAACATTCCAGGATATGACTTTCAATGTACTGTGCGAAGGTACTTCCCCTTCTTGACATTTAATAGTGAAGTGATTTTGGCTTGGTTTTCAGCCGCACGAGCCATTTCCCTTATTTCCACTAATGATTTTCCTCCTCTTTTCTTGCGCGCCTTCCCACAATCTGGAGATTCCTTGTTTGGCCAATCTATTTCCAGTCCCAGCCTCTGATCACAAAGATCATTTGGCAAGGCCTCATATTGGTTAACTTCCTTACTTTCCATTTGCATAATAGCCTCTATAATTCTTGGTTTCTCTTCCATAACTTTTGGACTATCTTCATCCACCAATTCATCATCTGATAATTGATTACATCCCAATAAGTTGTAAGCAACTTCAAGTTCTACAGGGACTTGATCCTCTGAGGCCCTTATTGGACCATCATCCATAGTATGCTCGACCAATTGGGCCTCCTCAGTCTACCCCTTTAAAGAGGGAGATGGGGGATGTGAAACAGAATGACCTGGCTTAGGAGAATTAAAAATTTCTTCGACCACAGGCCTAACTAAAGAAGTCGTTTCAGCAAGCATTCTTGTATTTTCTAAAAAGAAGCCCCCAAAACTGTTGTTAAAGAAGTTTACTTTTTCCTTTGTCTCGGTAGGTGTTACAGGGGATTTCTTACATGATTGTATATGTGTTAAAACATTGTTTGGCACGGATCCTACCAAAAATTTTGCCCTAATGTTGTATGCTTCAATATCAGTGATTAATTTTAGTGATTATGGGCAATTTCTGCTAGGATCCATATCAACCAATATTTTAACCTCAACAGATGCATTAAACCCACTATCTACTACTATGAATGTTCCTAATTCATTGCCAATTTCAACAATAGTATCGAAATGACCCAATTCCACTGGTAAATAAGGGATGTGAACCCATCTAAGGTTTCCCAAGCATCTATTTAAAAAGGGGTCAAAATTTATTTCCCATGCCATAATCTTAAAATTAAACCCTTTGTAAATGATAGGATATCCATTTAGAATTTTATTCTTAAGATTTTCATTGCAACACAAAATGAAAAGATAGTCATTCGAAAGAATCGAGATACTTACCTGTCGAACAAAATTTTGCTCCCACCAGACCACAATGTCACTGATGGTTTGTCTGATTCCAAGCCATTTGGCAAACACACCCAGCTTTTGGCATTTATTCTGATGACACTTAAACCCTTTATTGTGAATGACAAAGGTTTTGGCTTTAAAATCTCTTTCATTCTTCTTGCTTGCAGGATCCGACGAATTGAAACTTGTATGGTTTTTGGGTGCCTAGGACCTCGGCGCCCTAGGGCATTCTGGTGCTTTTGTTTGCTTCCTTTGGATGAAAGCTTGATTAAACCTTGGGTACATTGGTTGTTTTTGCCCTTCCGAATTCCACTTTTTATCTTGATTTTGCTTAAGCCCATAACGGGCCTATCCCATATTCTGTGGATGAGGATGATTACTCAATTTCATAGCCCGTTTTGCCTTTTAGACAACACCTCCTGCCAGTCTGAAACCCTTTTAGCGGCGGTAAATTGGCTAGATTGCACCTGGGAACTGAGACCATGCCAACATCTATCTTTACACTTCCCATTCAAAAAAACCCATTGGGGACGACATGGAGATTTATTTTCCGAATTGAGCCGATGTCCAACTGGGATTGAATTAGCACCTGTAATCTTTCTAGGGGGAGCCACAGAGATATCGTACCCCTTGTGTCCAAGATTCCCATTGTGCTCTTGCCTTCCTGCAGGGTTCTTGACTAGCAGAGGGCGATGGACTGCTTTTCGATTCTTCCTCATATCTCGGCAAAGTAGAGCGACAAAACATCTAGGGGTAGTCTTATAATTCAATATATTAGTAATACATAAAGTATATATTATATTTATTTTTGAATTATTATAAATTATATTTGATATTAGAAATGATTAAAAATAAATATAAATTAAATTAAATTAAATTATATATAATATAATTGTATTTATTATATTCTATAAAAAATATTAAATATATTTATAAAATTATTATAATTAATAATTAATATATTTTATATAATACAAATTAAATTATATAATATATATTTTATATAATTAAATTAAATTATATATAGTATAATTGTACTTATTAAATATCATCAATTGGACCATTGAGAGTTTGATTTTAGATTGCAGTTCTATTATTAGTTCCTTTGATGATAATTATATTACTCACGTCTACCGGGAGGGTAATTTTGTGGCAGATCATTTTGCTAGCCTAGGGGTCACTAAGGGTTCTATTCATAGGTGGTGTTCTAATGATCCCATAGCCCTTGATGTTAAAGCAATTATTAACCATGAAATTATTAAATATTAAGGTGGCAGCTCCTTGTATTTGCATTGTGACCCATTCAATTTGACATAGATTCTAGGTGGGGTTTTGAGCCTTTCTCTGTATTGGTCGACTATCCTCTAGTTCATTTTGCTTTGTTTTGACTATCATGGTCTTCCCTTGACTATGTTAGCATGTTCTTTGATTCTCTGCATTACAAGACGATGGGAGGCATGAAGATGTTTTATCTTCAAGCATCTTTCTTATACTTTGGTTCATGATGATGATACCTCTTGTATGATTGATGAGATAGACCAACCTTATATTGATAGATTTATGGATGTTGTGGTATGTCATGAGATTCCATCTCCATTAGTGAGTTACAATGATGTGATACATAGTGGTGCTAATCTTCTTAGATGCCATGATAGTGTTATCCCTTCATCCTTAGATTCGTGTTCCTTAGATGATCCATCTTATAAAGAGTATACTAATGGTGATTTATGTGAGCTACCTTCTTTTATACAAATGGATATTGTTTATGATGATAGTTCTCTTACATCTCATCTTGACTTTAATATTATTCAAAATGATTGTTTACCTTGTGATACATTACATAATGATAACATGCATTATGATGCTAGTTCATTAGCTTATTATGTTCTTTTTTCTTTTAATGATTAGTTGCCTCTTGTATTACACGATGATATCATTCCTCCTAATGAAATGTTGTTGCACGATGATTTTGATGGTTCTAATTATGCATCTATACATGTTAAGTCATTTTTTAGTACTTAGATGAGAATACTTTATTAATGAGTGAATTTAGACTACTTTGAGTGATGGATCATTGTCATGGTTTCATTCAACATTTTAGTTTTATCATTTATTCTTTCATTACATATTTTCTTGCTTCAACATGCTTGACAATAGTTTGGACTTTTCTATACCTTCTAATGTTTTATCTTTTGATCTTTAACCTTACTCTTCACTTGATATTCATATAACTAATATTCTTTACACTCCTAGACACCTAGCTTTGTTGTTCAGGATCACCCTAATTATTCTCCTTTAGGTATAAACCCATGAATACTTATTTTAAAATTTTATAATTAAATTGTAACAAAACCTATTAAATATGAATTAAGATTAATAATTATTCTAAGTTGGTCATTTTACATTTATTTAAACAAATTTATCACTTTTTTTCTTCTTCTAACACCTTACAATTATTTTAATATTACTTAAAATAAACAATAATAATACACAAATTGAATTATATAATTAATAAATTCATTGCATTAAGTAGAAAACTATATAATGAAAGTGTGTTATAGAAAAAAAAACATGGAATACTACAAAATAGATTAATTCAATGTCTCCTCCATTGTTGGGCCAAGCATGTGATCATTCACTATAGACAATACGGACGATGACATCACACATGTAATTATCCAATCCTTCGAACTGTAAAACACTTAAAAAAGTCATCTGCAAATAATTTAAAATACATATGAAAAGGGCATAAAAATTATACACTGCAATACAAAACCCTAAGTCCCAACTCTTGATATTCCTACTTGTTTAGTCAATAGGATAGATAGACTCGTTGTAATCTACGAATGAGCAGCCTTAACTCCCTCAAGAAAACTTTGCCTGCTTACTTTTCTAAGCATTGAACTAATGTAAACAAAATGCTGAATCTAGTAGTGTAAGTCATAAGAAAAGCATAATCTACAACCATATGAAATGAATGGATCTAAAATTTATGCAATCCACCTTACAACATACCATCAAAATCCTAAATGACCATCGTATAGAGAAAAGTTTTCTACTTTGCTTTGGCGTCAAGGTGTATACCCAATCTCAAACCTACCCACAAAATCCCAAAGAAACAAACAGTGCTTTGTCTTAGCAAAGAAATAGTTAGAGCCCCTGCTTTATAGGCTGCCTTGCAAACAATGATATCTATTTTTTTTATCTTATATAAAAATCCTTACAACGCATCATGGCAACAACGGACATGTTTATAAAGGCCTAGACAACAGTAAATCATAGTTTATTAGAGCTCATGAGGACATAATTAATGGCCAATCCATTATGCCATCCTTGGCAAGATTCAACTCATTTCAAGGACGAATTATGTCATTCTTATTCTTAAAATGTGTAAAATTTGAAAAAAAAAGTGATGTCACTTCTAAGTAAATTATCACATTGTATTTAATTAAAAATAAAAATAAAAAATTATGTAACTTGCATACTTATATTTTATGGTATTACAAAACTTACACTCAACAAAAGATTTGATGGTGAATGCATTTAGAACCATTCAAATAAGGATCAACATCCCTTTCACTAATTTTCTTTATTAATATCAATACAAAGCAAATCATTTCTATACTACACCTGGATGTACTTCAATGGACAAAAGAAACATTGCCAGAGTGACTTACCGCACTAAGTGTATGTTTGCACACTTTCAAACATTGATACATCCAAGGAATGTTTTGCTAGATTTTTCTAATATGTAACAATTGTCAATAATGCAAAATAAACAGTCATGGCATCTATCAGGACATAATGCATACCAAACTGTATACAACATCTCTTACTAATTTAAGATTTTATTATTAGTTTATATGGAGGCGAATATTTTAGTTGGAATAAGAACTTACAAAATATATAATCATTCGATTGCTCCAAACAAACTATTCCAAACCATTTAACTTAAATCTACAACGAAATTGTCTCATGCCAATTGTAAGCCCTTCAATTCCCATTACCCTAAACTTATCGACAGTAGTGGAGAATGTTAACAAATTTAAAGAAGATGAATAGATAACATTCTGTAAACATCACACGAAGACCAACCATGTGTACATATACACTAAATCTGTTTTAAAAAAAAGCAAGGCCAAAAGAAACCAACAACTTGCAGCTAAATTGAAACCTATAAACATTTATTTCTGACCATGGTTGCATGGGTACTCGTACCCAACCCTTGGGTACTCGTACTGGGGAGACTCGGACGCGTATCCAGCACCGGAAACTTGGTTGGAAATGTTTCCATAGAGAGGAGATTTCCCACTAACGTATCCGTCCATCTCCCACCGTCTCCAAGCCAAACAAAAAAAAGGAAACCCTAAAATGTTAAAAAAAAAAACATAGCCAACAAAATAATCAAAATGCAGTACAAATGGAAAAAAAACAACACTCAATACAAATGCAGGTCACAAGGATTTCTTAAAATGTTGCAACTGCCATTACTAAATTATTTATTATTATATTATATTTAATGTCATTATATTTTCAGAATTTCTATAAATTATTAAATTATATTTAAAAGAAATTCACATTTCCAAGTACCCACGTCTCCTATTTTTTTAAAAATAGCCGTACCAGTACCAACACCGGTCTCCAAAGTCTCCAAGTACCCCGTACCCATGCAAACTTGTTTCTGACATAAAACTGACAATATAGAAGAGAAACGTCACTTGTTTCTAAATTAAGAAAAGTGAAGTACTCAAAACACGCAGTAAGAGTTAAATTATTTGATGAATGAACATTTTATACACAACCAAATCATGATGTTCCATGCATTGAGAAGCGATTCAAACATGTGAAGGGCAGATTCAAACCAGAGACTTTGGTGAACAGGACGAAATGCAGTTAATAAATATTTATTAGCCTTCAATAGAGCATGCCGAGATTGTCATATCAGCATACTGAAGCATCTTAGCTGGCATTCTCATACAAATAAGTCTTATCAGCTAAAACTGAAAAAGAAGTATCACATTACAAATGAAGTTGAAGAGATCTAAGATAAAAATTTCAAACACATGGACATGAGAGCTTGTCAGTAATACAATCGAAAGAAGATGCCATAGACCCTTCCTTGCTTGATGAACTGCCAAAAAAGTTCCAAAACCAGACAAACCTTATTATAATTGAGAAAAGTATTTGCAATTTGTAGAAACCAATAAAATTACCTGCGAAGTCAGCACTTCTTCACCAATATAACCCGCAACACTTCAGAAACACCGAGCAAAATCAATAATCTTCTTCAAAATTTCAAATAGCTCAAACAATACACATAATTTTGCATTTCCAGATACATTCTCCATTCTCTATTGAACAGAAAGCTGGATTATTGCTAAATGAGAGTAGTGACGGATTGTATAGCTTGAATCATGACTTGGGTAGGCATAGCTTTAGCTGATTATTGGAGTTGTTTGCTTCATCGAGGGACATTAGACTATCAAACACAGCTGTTGGGATAGAGGTGGTTCGATGAATTCATGACAGTAAAATGGTTACACAACTTTCATCTGTTATAAGAACTCAATCCTTGGCTTCATAGCATTAATTACGTGTCCATCAATATATTGCATACATGGAACAATTAAAATCATAAAATATAAATATTTATCATATTTTCTCACAGATTAGTCATATATTTTATAAATGTAAGGCCATTCACCAGCAAAAGCGCCTTTACTCATGATGTTAACTTGGAGATGATTGTCTGACACTCTTAAACTGCATATATAACTTAGTTCTTCCGTCTTTCTTCCATGGAATTCCGTGATCTCATTATTTTTATTAAGAGAATAAAGATTTAACAGAATCGCATATTAAAATGAGAAATAGGGTGATCGTAAGAAAATCCTGATTTAAGAAAAGGTTTTTATGTATATATCCTCTCACTTCCAATCTTAATATACTTCTAGAATACCTTTAGATGTAATATAAAAAATAAAGTAACAATATAAACAAAATAAAGTAATTCTAAATTAATAAAATAATTGAAAATTAATATTTTTTATGTTTTTTTATATAGATATATCTAAGATACCTATAGTAGTATAAAAATGCAAGAGGTAAAAACAAAGGATTCATTTTTTAAATTATTTTCATACTTCATAATTTTATTTTTTTGTTGGTAATAGGCCGAAGTCGAATCGCTTTTGACTGGAGGCTATGAACCAACACATGGGGCTCGAACAGACTTGAACCCAGATCTCCCATGTAGGAGGCTCGCAACTAACCGCTGTATTGTAGAGTCATCCCTATTTTGATACTTGATATTAATATATATATATATATAGAAAGATGCAAGACTTAAATTGACTTTTATTTTCTTATAAATTTTAAAACCTATTTGATTAATGTCACTTAAAAATAGTTCAACATATTTTTAGAAATATTGCCTACTTGTCACTGGATGAGTAAAAGCAGCTCTATAATAAATCATTTATGAGACACAATATCTTTTGAGGGTTTTGTAAATAAGGTAGCAAGCTATGTGCAGAGAAAATTCTATTGTTAAATTTGTTTGAGTTGGAATATATTTATATGGATCTCCTCCCAAGAAGTCTCAATGCTTCACCAAATCCCTTTTAAGCATCACTTAAAAAGAATAAATACTAAATGAAACATTTACATAAAAACCACTGTTTATAATATAAACAAAAATTACAACAATTGTAATAGTTTAATTTACGTAGTAAGAAAAGACACTTCAGATTAGAAGATGAAAATCTCCATAACACGAGCTTTGTGAAGATCACAAATTCAATACTATTTGCAAGAGCTTTTGCATTTCAAATGAACAAGCCAAACTCCTTAAAAGTAATCGGCAAGAAGTAGCCTATCAAGTTTTGCCTTTAAAAAAATATCATGGGCAATAAAATCAGACATATCAAGCAAATTACTTTTTACTAAGTACCAAGTAGCTCTTTCCAGCGGGCGTAACCAACAATTATAAAGAATAGTGCAACACATCCTGACAGAATAGATCCCCACATAGGGAAAAATATCCCATCAATTTTATAGAGCGGACAAGGTATATTCATCCCAAATATTGTTGCTATCCAAGTAGCAAGGGTTACCACAAAGCTAGCTATTGTGAGAGTAAGCTGCAATTGAATAAGTTCATTACGTTGGTTATCCAGCTGAATATTCACATAATCTTCGGTGTCATCAATGTATTCACGGACCTGGAAGACATCAAAGAACAAACAATATTATAATAAAGATCAAGGCAAGTGATAAAAAAATTATGGAATTCTCAACCTAAAACTTTGAAAATGAGCAAAAAAAACACGAGCTCAAAATAATAATAAATAGCTTCAAACAATTATCAAGTGTGCGTGTGTGTGTATATATATATATATATAAAATGAAAATGCAAAGTAGGGAAGGTCAAATGTTATTTCTTCTTTCCACTAATTCCATATACATCTAATAGTTGGTGAAGTGTCTTTGATCCAAAACAATTAACTAGCCTACACTCACTGAAATCATGAAATGACATATGCACCAGAAATCTTGTTTTTCCAATAAAAGGCTCTTTGGATGCAGAGGGATAGAAAAAATGAGGAAATTCCCAAGAGACAATCAGCACTCCGGTCAGAAGAGGGCAGTCCAAAGTGTACAAAAGACATAGTAAAGGGATAAATGATGATTATTCTGAATATATACATTGAGACCAACAGGAATCTGATCTAAATGACGACTCATAAATTGATGAAAAAGGGTGGCCGATCAAGAAACAGCCTCCTGCACATTTCAGGAGAAGCCAGTATTCATATGTGACATGCAGTAGACGTTCAAATTGATTTAAAAGAACCTACTTACCTTTTAAACGGTGTTCAAAGTTAGTCTTCTGCTGACAAAGTTTAGGATTTCAAAGAGAATACACATATTGATTGATAACTCGATAGCAGATAATCCAGTCTGTTAATATTTCAATATATCAACAAAACATGAGTGACCTTCCTTTTAGGACTCACCTCTTTCATGTGCATTCTAAATTCATTAATTAAAATGCTAAGCTACAGGAAATGAACTGTAGGGGATGAAATTGATATTTCTCATTCTCAAGTAAAAATTTAATCTTTCCCAATTTTAATATGTTGTATCCATGTGCATTTTCTTATAAACATGATTTCATGTACCCTGATTTTGCATCATTTTTAAATTGTTATTTCTCATTTCCACATTCCTAGAAGTTAGCCAAGAAGCATAAATATAAAATATACTATGTTACCCCGAGTTTTCGGGATGGGACAGCAGGGGATGGCGGGACGAGTTTCCAGGACGGCAAACTTTTTTGCCAATTTTGGGGACGACGGGGGGACGGCAAAGGGGACGATTATATAAAATATAGGGAAAATTTCAAATATATAGGGAAATTTAAATTTTCATATGAAAAATAGATAAAGCATGTATATATACATGCTAATAGATAAAGCATGTTATTTCTCATTTCCACATTCCTAGAAGTTAGCCAAGAAGCATAAATATAAAATATGCTATGTTACCCAGAGTTTCCGGGACGGGGACGGCAAGGGACGGTGGGACGAGTTTCCGTGACTGCATATATTTTTGCCAATTTTGGGGACGGCGGGGGGACGGCAAAGGGGATGACTATATAAAATATAGAGAAAATTTCAAATATATAGGAAAATTTAAATTTTCATATGAAAAATAGATAAAGCATGTATATATGAATATACATAACATTATATTCATATGAAAACATGGATAAAGCAGCTATATGTACATTTTAGAACCTTAAAACACCACATTTGTGTTCAGAATTCATTGTCAATACTCAATATGCATTCATAATTCAAAATTCATTTTCAATGCTCAATATGCATTCATAATTCAAAATTCATTGTCAATATGCCAGCACTTGTTTGATTTGCTGAAAATCTGATCGCTCTGCTTAAACAATTATTGCTGGAAATAATTGTTTTTATCGCCTATATGGCATATCCTTCCCTTTTAAATATATGAATATCATATGGTAGGAGATGAAATATTTATATCATTCCCTTTTAAAGTTTTAAATATATCATATAGTCAAACATGAAATATGGCCCGATATGAAACATAAATATTCATCGTTGCCTTTAATAATTTATCGCAGTGTTGATCTTCAGATTATATTAAATTTTAATATGAGGCAACGATATTATGAATTATCGCAGTCAAGACTTATATTAATAATTTAACATCATTGCCTTTTAATTTTTAATAATTGAAACGATGTAGGGCAAATAATTTGGGGCCCACGTTAGGAAAAAAAATAATTTAAAATATGACATTTTTTTAATGTTTTTAACTAGCCCCAGCCGTGGGGGATGTCCGGCCATCCCCAAGACAGATTGGGGACGTCCCAGCTATAAATGATGTTCAATTATCAATTCAATATGCAAGATATATTCTAGTTTATATTTTCTTGATCTATGTATTATCTATTTATATGATAAATCTGATTATCTTCTTTTGTATGGCAGGTGAGAGGAGCATTTATTGATTTCGATGTCCTCCTCACAAATATCGATTGATATATATATGCAAGAGGGGAAGATCAAGCAATGCCTTGACCAGTCATGTCTTTTAGACATGACCGATCAAGACACTACTTGATCGCACCCTTTGACTTTATAATTACCAATCGGTGTATACATTAATCAACAGCCCGATACAAATCGGGGTCTACATAACTTATTAGTTAACACCAATCGGTGTCTACGTAACTTGTTAACCGATACCAATTGGTGATCGCTTAAGTTATACCAAGCGGTGTATGCTTTGCCACCCGATACAATCCGTTAATCCCGATAACCATCATTAGTTTACTGTCAATAAATCAACCGATATAAATCGGGATACTTGGTTAGCCCGATAATAATCGGTGATCACAGTTATAATGCAAACAGATGTTAATCGGTATACTATGCTATGATATGATTATCGATAGTTTGAACATTGATCGAACTAAGTAGATTGAACATATACAAATGAAGAATGATCATCAAATGAAAGAACAATAGCTTGAAGCTTTTCCTAATAGTTTATCGATAGGATAAATGATTGAATGAGAGACTTCATTTATCTCTCATTCAATCATTTATCTTACCAAAGCTATCATGCATTAACACCAGCCGTCCCCAGGACGTACGGATGTCCCCAATGGCTGGTACAAACGTCCCCCAGTTTCCGAGACCTCCCCAACAAATTCCCACATTTTGGGGACGGAGAAAACATCCCCTGGCCAACCCCAAGTCCCTGAAACCTCCCCGGGACCGGGACAGGGGTTTTCAAGCCGGGGACGCATCCCGGGAATATGTAGAAAATATGACATATACTTAGAGGCATAAACCCTTAACCTTTATACTTGTACAGAAATGTATTCCCCTATCCATCAGTCTGTCTTTTATGTTTTAGTTCATTTGTGTTCGTACTGAAACTCTAACCAGAGTAAAACATTATTTGAAAAAGTTAAATACAATTATACAACAAACCAAACAGAATTATAAAGGATGTAAGGCGCTGTTAATGGTACATTTTGTCTACTGCACATTTCTGTATAAGAGTCAAAAAGCTAATCCATGTTGAAATATTGAATTTACCCCAACTTAACCTAGCTCATGGTAAAATTGGTACAAGGAAATATACTCACCGACAGTATTTTGTTTCGAGTTCCATCAACTTGCATGAAATAGGCCTCCAACAGCATCTCAAGGTCTTCTACATCATTTTCATCCCCAGCACCGCTATTAATAAAGCTAGAAGTGCTCAATCGTCGAGAATTTGAGGGAGACAAATAGGGGGTAATAGCTAAACCACTCTGGCCTCCGGCTATCACTGAAGCTTCCAACTGTTGACTCTGTAGATACTTCCGAGTTAAATACAAGTCAGCCATATCTTTATCATCATCTAGAAGATGTTCGAGTTCATCCCTTAC
This sequence comes from Cryptomeria japonica, assembly GCF_030272615.1. NCBI lineage: Eukaryota > Viridiplantae > Streptophyta > Pinopsida > Cupressales > Cupressaceae > Cryptomeria > Cryptomeria japonica. The sequence goes on along the minus strand of NC_081406.1, from coordinate 600,954,657 downwards.
CTGTTCAAATGGATCAACATAGGAAATAAATAAATGCTGCTATATGTAGCACATATATCCCTAATTTTCCTAAGCAGAACTTTACATATATAGATAGATGTACATAAAATTACGAGAAATGACCACACATTTTTTTGAAAATGACTTTACACCTTGTTATTCAGTGAAACTGCATAACAGTAAAGTTCAGTCAACGTGATGTATTTTGGAATCTGGATTGTTGTATTGATTAATATTTCAAGACATTTTTCTTCATATCTATGAATGATAAGATATGTCATTTCGTTCCATATCTTACTTTAATCTAACATATGACATAAACATAAACCATAAGATCTGTAATACTAATCTTTCATATGCAGCTTTCTTTTATTCCCATCTTATCTTGTTTTGAATGAACATGTGAACTAATGTTTTGAATTCATATCTTGTTTCCTACATCTGTGTATCTAAGTGGATGTAGGAAACATCACTACTCTACAGGAGGAGAGGGGGAGTATCATTGGGGAGAGGGCTGCAGACATGAGAAGAGATCGAGTTGCCATTAGAACCACGAACGCACTCTAGTAAGTCGAGTCAACCCTGGTCAACCTAAGTAGGGGTTTCCTATTCCTCAACAGTTGTGTCAATAGACCTCAATGGTAACTTAAACTCAACATTGATTTAGTTTGTTAGGGTTCTTGGTAACCTAGGTCTCGTAATTTTTGAAGTATTAGGTAATACCTTATCTTTTGCTAGTTGTCTCTTTATTATTTGATTCATCTATTATTACATCTGATATATGTACGTACAAGTTACATATAAATATATGTATGTTACATATACGTAAATAAATTAAACATATAAGTATACATGTATGCATATATGTATACATTTCATGTATATAGGATATATGCATGTAATAATAGATGATGCAATCAATTGCACTAAAATCCATTTGATATCAAAAGGCTATGTTATGGCTAGGATGCCAACTTTATGTTCCATATTGCGATCTTAAATTAAGCCAAATATAACGCCTACTTTGGAAAGGGTCTTAAATTTATTGATGTGAAAACATTGGAGTATATATTGGTCGATATCGGCAAGTGCTCAGGGAATAGATTTCTCTTTAATTTCTTAAACTTGACTCTACTCAATTTCAAGAGCCAAAGGCCCATGCCATTGTGTGGGTGTAAAATGAACCATCTTATTAAATCATGTGGTTTCTATCATTTTAAAAGATATAAAATTTTGATACTCCACCAGCATGCGATAAATGATATCTTCCCGTGGGATAATTATAGGATGCTCTTAAGAGAGCCATTTCCATTCGGTTTCAAGGAATCAGGTGTAACTATTTCTTGATATGAAATAGTGCATAATATTTGAAGTCTGGGATATATATATATATATATATATATCAACCGACATTATACTTATACATATACGTATACGTATACATATACATATACATGTATATGTATATATAGATATACATATATATATGCATATACATATATAGACATATACACATACATACATACATACACACATATATATATATATATACATATACATATACACTAGGTTGCTAGATTCTTCCAGAATTTCTCAGGGTCCTGGTTTGGTTCTGCAGAAATTCTGGTCCTTTACAAATTCTCTGCAAATTCTTCCAAGGTCCCATATTTGCCTTGTGGGTTCGCTGAGAAGGACCCAAGGAAAATTTTGGGGAATTTACAGCAAATTTCAAATTCAGCGGCAAAACCCAGGACGAATTTGGGCGCTGAACACGTTTTTTTTTTTTTTAATAAGTTTTTCTATTGCCTATTTTAATGTTGACAACTTGACATTATTATTTTTGAACTGAAACATTGATATGGTGGTGTATTTTGGCATTTTGCTATGTTATTTGCCATTTGGACTAAAACATTAATATATATGGTGGTGTATTTTGCTATGTTACTTTACTATTAGTCTATTAGTATAGTTGACACTTGACAGTGGTGTATTATGAACTTATTTGCTGCTGCATATATGTATATATTTTTATTTTTATTTTTTCTATATGTTTTTGTACGGACGAACCCGAACCCACCCCAAAAAAATTTTAAACGAATTTGAAAACCTGAATCTCAAACCAGATTTTGAATCCGAACCGGGACCAGCAACTTAGCATACACATGTACATACATATACATATATATCCACGTATATATATACATACATACATACACATACATATATATGTATGTATACATATATATATATACACACACACACATATATATGTGTACATATATACATATATATACATATACATATATAGATATATACATATACATACATATACATGTAAATATACATAGATATATATAGATATATACATATACATATAAACATACATATACATATACATATATACACATATATAGACATATACATACATATACATGCATATACATATATATATACATACATATACATGCATATACATATACATATATTATATATACATATATAGATACTTACATATATATAGATATATACATATACATATAGATACATACATATATATATATATACACACATACATACATATACATATATATACACACATAACACATATATACATACGTACACATACATATATACATATATATACATACATACATATATACATATATAAATACATATGCATATACATACATACATACATGCATACATATACATATACATATACACACGGAATACTTCACCTGACATTCTCGGTTTGAAAAATTGCTTGAAAGGCAGCACCAAGTGGAGAGCATAAGAGACTGAGTAAGCCAAGAACCACAGGACATCAATTAAAGGCCTAGCTACTTACAGGCATGAGAATACGATACTCTACTTCTTGAATTCCCCTTATATTTAAAATCTTAAGAGTTAGCTTAGCTCGAAGTTGAGCTTGACAGAGAATAATTCTATGGCATGGGAATACATTTCTCTTTCAAAGATTCATTATCTGTCATTAAATCTGAAAAGATAGTCTTAGCTTTGTGTTGAGCTCGATGGAAATTGTTCTCATAAATGGCTTTAGAATATGAAGGAATCTCTGTCTAATAACAAATACTCCTGAAGTAATCTCTATGCGTGCAAATAGAATGTATTCTTGCAGTTTCAATTTGTATTGTTTGGTTTTATAAATGGTGTCTATGCTTGAAAACTGCGAGCCAATTAAAGGGAATAAGCCGCAGATTGTAGACACGCATCTTCCTCTCTTAAGCGAACCTCTGGAATCATTCTACAAGGAATATAATATATATCTAAGCGATGTATAATAAATCTTCATCTTGAACCTTTTCAAACTCTTTCTAAGCAGCCGTACAAGGGCTATATGAGATTATGTGCAAATAGAAGCATGTCGCTACTATGTGGATAAGACCAATTAATTTTGATGGTCTGTCATTGAAAAAATATTTTCAGAATTGGAATTCGCAGTTGTTTATTTTTTATTTCCGGAGGTAAAGTAAAACAAGTTTTAATTTTAAATAGAACCAATTTTCTTGTTGTACTTCACTATCATGTCACGGAAAAGCTGTAATTAACCCCTAGCGTGCAGAGGGCTTTTGTGGACAAGAATTAATTTAATTATAACAGTAGTAGTACTGAGATGGCATAAAAATGCAAGCATATAGGAGTGCAGTGATAGCACATAAATGAGTGCATGAAGAGAAAGACAATATCCACTTACCCCTATGCACGCCAAGGTTAACTTTCATCCAAGAAATGTCTTTGGGCTAGTAAAACTTAAACCTAATGAAGGTAACAAGTGAGAGCTGTTAATCTGCAAACCTCTGTCTCAATGCATCTAAGAACTAAGGGTATAGTTTTACCAGAAGCTTGGTAAGAATGTTCAAACTGAAATTAATGAAGCTAACTAAGAGCACTGTACCCTTTCATTAACCTATGTAAGAGAGGACGAAATTGAATAGATTAAAGATTCATTACTAAACCATGAATGTTCTAGCTTTCCAATACTATGCTTGTAATCTAAACAATTACCAGGGATGGAATGCAGCAAGAGCATGTCCCTTAGTCACTTGTCAACCAAAATAATAGGTTAATTACAACGATTAAGGGTTGCAAATCTCAAGTCAAGAAGGGGTGGGTGGAGAGATGACTACACACTAAGTCACCAAGTTCGAATTCGAGTTTGAGTTCGGCAGCAATAGAACTTGGATGAAGTTCGGCAAGGGTAAAAAAATTCGAAAAAAAATTCGACATTAAATTCGTCTTATATAAATTTAAAATTTTTTTAAATATATAAATTATAAATTGGTTAAATTGTCAAAATAATTTAACATTGTTAAATAGATTACAAATAAAATGATCAGATTTATTATTTTATTTTATTATTATTATGTTTGATTAGATTGACCCCTAGACCTTCCCCATCCTATGGAAGGCCAAGAGTCACAACTTAGAATTCCACTTCAGATGTCCCTATTGGGAATTGAACTTGGGTCTCCACAGTGAGAACCCAGTGTTTTAACCAGTTAAGCTCAACCCCTTGGACGATCAGATTTATTATTTATTAAAATAAAATAATATTACATTAATTTGAGAATTAGTATAAATATTTATATTTATTATATTAAAAATAAATCAATATTATATTAGAATTTTGAATTTATTATAATAATTTTAAAAACATTATAATATAAAAGTATTTAAAATTTCAATTGTTTAATTTATTAATATGTAAATAATAAATATGTTATTTATTATAATTAAATAATAAATATATAACACTCGTGATGGAAATAAATTTCTCATCCATCATGAGCTTATGATATGTTTATTATTTTATATACGTCGGTTGCCTTAAAAACTCCTCTACGGACTATAGAATTGAGTCACTGACATTTTTCTAAAAAAATACCATTTGTGATTTTTGACCGCATGCCAGTGTTCCACGGAGTTTCCTAACTAGGGGATGAGAGGACATGTGTATGGGTTCTAGGGACAGGGGGACCAAGGGCCTAAATTTGGGGGCAATGAGGGGACAATGGGGGGACAGCGACAAAGTTTTAGTGGGGGATTGGTGCTGATATAAAAAATAGAGGTGAATTGAAATCTTCAAGGCAAAATCTGCAATATAACATCTATGTGAGTGCCCCATGAAAGACCAACTAGTTTTCACAAAGTTAAAGGTAACAATCAGTATATAACGGCATGTGACATATAGCAAGCGACCCAATAGCGTCCCCACCAGAGGTGGAGGAGATGGCGGAAGTGGTGGTGTTGTGGGGGGACGTTTCCCCCAAGTCCCCAAGTCTTGGAAATGTCCCCCTACAGGAGAAGTGGGTTTTTTGGGGGGAGGCGCATCTCTGTGGAACACTGTTGTGTGCCAGTATGGGAGAGCGGGTCGATGATTCTTCATTTCCGCCCGAGTTTCTTGCATAGATAGGTTTTTCCATTTTTCGCCTGAGATTCTTGCATTGATAGGTTTCTTCCTTTCTGCTCGAGAACGTGTATCAAGACGAATGTTTTTCGCTCAGAAAAGCCCTCGCCTTGTTCTGTATGAATTTTGGGGTGAATTAGAACAAATTTTATAGAGTTCACTAGAATTCATCGAATTTCAAATTTCATACAAGAAATGCGGCGAACCCAATGACATAGACTACATGTATGATGTGCATAGCAAGTAAAGTAAACATTTGGCCAAGGTGGCGCAAAGTTCTGCTTGCGCCAGTCAATTCACTAAGACCGGATACATAACCTAGTTAGAGGGTCATACAAGTTACAGAGGTCTATAGTGTGTGACCGACTAAAGTTGTGTAGGTATCTAAACACTAGACTTAGATGTCAACTAGACCTAGTCTTGTGTTTGTACCCTTGTCAAGGCCACTTCTGTAAGGAAGATGTGTGGGGGACCGCAAGATTTGTGGTTGGATGAAAATCACCCTAATGATGCTCTCCCCAATGCAGAATATGTCGAGACTTGATTAGGAATCAGATTGACTAGCAAAGCACTATAGACTGTAGACCCTTCTCTGTTTCCTTAAAAAAAGTTAGCATGTTTGAATATGTTAGAAGAAAAGATCAAGTTAGATTCCTTTTACTTCCATGCTATCTTTCCAAGTTATTTCATAATGCTTATTTGTCAGATCATGTTAAGATGATGTTTATATGCAAAAAAAAAAAAGTAAGATGCTGGAAATACATTTATTTCCATGTTAGTGCAAAAGCTGCTGTTACACTTATGGCTCATCTAAATTCATTACCAGCCAAATCAATTCTACAGACATTTACAATTGCAAATAAGACAACAAAGCTTCCAAAAAAACAAAGAAAAAACTCACTGATTATGAAATTTCTTAGGTTTGCCAAATTTGATTTCTGTATTAATATATTTAGTTTATTGATCTCAATTTCATATAGGCCTACAAGCAGAGCTCACGGGAAGATCAAGCCTCAAATTGTAGCACATTCGTTAAAAAAAGCAGCTGCATCTATAAATGGAATTGAATTGCAAAGAGAGATCACAAATGTGGCAATTATTTATGTCGAAAAGTCCCACGTGGGTGTATTTCGGTCTTAGTTTTGTTGCTGATTATCATATGGCCCTGTTAATGTTTTGTAGCTTCAGTCAAATAATTCTAATCGATGAAATCAAATGCTTAATTGGCCTATCAGCCTTAAGCATTTGATATCTATCCTCTACAAGTATTAATCCATTATTTGCATTATGTATTTAATAAGATTCTTGCTTAAATATTAATCTTGAAATATGATTATGAATTAATCATATGTATATATTTAATAATGTATAACTATACATTATTAAATATACACATATAATTAATTTGATTATAACAAATAACATTTAATCATATGCTTATCGATATTTACTATCGATCAGATTATGTGCATTTAGCAAATCATATTAACAATGTAACAAATGCAAATTGGTTACCAATAATTAACATTACGTATCGGCGTGTTCTTACACGGCCAAGAGACATGTCTCTACATGGACATGCTCCACATAGAGGTATGCCTCTACGAAGGCATGTCTCTCTCCTTATATAAGGAGGGAGACAATCGTATTGTGGACGTACAGAATAATTACAGTGCAGAAACAATATCGACTGCCTCCTAGAATATTGCAGGCCATTTGCTGTTGGAAATTTAATATATTAATTGATTCTATTTTCATGTAAAATTGCAATAAGATTAATATCAGTTTTAATTGATCATTGTACAGAAGTTCATGTTAAATTAATTGATATACATAGGAATCCTTATGTTGATATATATAGTGGAAATTGCATTAATAAGATTTAAAAGATCCTATATTCAAATCTGATATAAACATTAACATGGTATTAGAGCTAGTCTAAGGAAGATCTAATCAGATTTGAGTCTAAAGGCAATCAGAATTTATCATTTGAATTTATTCAAAACACATACTCTTCTCCTAATGGCCAACGGCGTTAGATTCGAGGATCGTCTTGAAGGCGGCTCTAACTTTATCTAATGGAAATTCAGAATTATGATCACATTAAGAGACCAAGAGTTAGAAGCCTTTGTAGAAAAGGAAAATACTCATCCAAGAGGAAGAGGGATTTTACCAAAGTACAATGCTTCAGATGTGACCAATATGGGCACTATGCCATAAAGTGTCCGGACAGACCAAGACCTCAAGCCACTGTTGTAGAAGTTAGTAAGTCAAGGATAGAGAATGATTCAAAGAAATTTGTGTTCTACTCAGCTCTTTCAAGTCAAGTATCAACTAACCCTAATACCTGGGTAATTGATAGTGGAGCATCACATCACATTACAAGACTCAAAGAACACCTTGATAGCCTAATAGAAAATTCTGATGAGGAAGTAGCTATTGGGGATGTTTCAAGTTATCCTGTAAAAGGAATTGGGACCTGTACTATAAACCTAAATTCAGGCATCTCCCTTCAACTCATAGATGTATTATATGTCCCAAGGATAAAGAAAAATTTAGTCTCCATTTCAACACTTGAAGACAAAGGATATAGAATCACCTTTATGGAAGGAAAGGTCTTGGCATGGCCAAAGAACTCAACCATCAAGAAGGCCTATACTATTGGAGTAAGACATGGGTGCCTCTACAAACTTTGTATTTCCTCCTCTCAAGCTTTAATGCACGAGTCAACAAGCACAAGTGAAATTTGGCACAGGAGGTTAGGACATCTTCATTTCCGAGCTCTCCCTTCAATTGAAAAAATGGTGATAGGTCTACCTAAACTACAGCAAAATCATGAAGGAACATGCAAAGGATGTGCTCTAGGGAAAAACACAAAAGGTACGTTTCACACCAGTGACAGCAAATCTAAAAATGTATTAAAAATTATTCATTTTGATTTATGTGGACCCATGTCTGTAACCTCTTTAGGAGGATTTTTGTATTACGTTATCTTTGTAGATGATTTTTCTAGGAAGAAATGGATATATTTTTTTAAATGTAAAGAGTCAAAAGAAATCCTTATGAGATTTAAGGAATTCAAGGCTCTAGTAGAAAAGATATCTGGTAAGAGAATTAAAATACTAAGAACAGATAATGGAGGGAATATACTTCAGATAACTTTAAAACTTTTGTATAAATGTTGGGATTAAGAGGGAGTATACAGTTCCTTATAATCCTCAACAAAATGGAGTGGTAGAGAGGAAGAACAGAACTATTGTAGAAGCTGCTAGAGCTATGATGTATGATCAAAACTTAGAAACTTATTTTTGGGTTGAAGCCTCTAGTACTGATGTATATGTACAAAATAGATGTCCTCACTCTCTCCTAGATGACAAAACCCCTAAAGAAACCTTCACTGGAGTTAAACCTGACATAAGTCACCTAAGAATCTTTAGATGTCCAGTCTATATTCATATACCTAAAGAGAAAAGATCCAAATTAGAACCCTCAGGCAAAAAGGGCATACTTGTAGGTTATAGTGAAATATCTAAAGCCTACAGAATCTGTATACCTGGACAAAGACAAATTGAATTAAGTAGAGATGTTATATTTGAAGAAGATATTGCTTTCAGAAAATCTAAAAGTAATCAAGAGTTAGAAGACCTAGAATCTCCTCTAAACATGGAAGAGGATCCTGCTCCTGAGATTCAGAGGGAGACTCAAGAAGTAATAGAAAATGAAGGACAAAATGAACTCATGGATCCTACAAATGAAACCAGAGGTACTCATATGAATCGAAAAAGGCCACTTTGGGCAAGAAAAACGATTCAAGAAGCTAAAAACTATGCAGCACCACAAGGGACCTGTTTACGTGTTTTTTTGACAGCATCGAACACAAAATAAAGTTACCAACGGTCACCTTACCCTCTCTTGATCAAAATTAGTCTATATGCTAAGATTGCATAAAGTTCAAATGGTTAATTCCAAGGTTCCTCCAGTGCGTGGACGCGACTCGGTTGTTTGATGGGTTTGCTATTAACCCAAGGGGCCTTACGCGTGTTCAATTGAAGAAGATGATAAACTCATGCAAGCTCGAGGATTTCTATATGGGTGATTTGCAATGAAAGCCCTAGTTTTAGATTTTTTATTTTCGAATTATGTAGAAAGTAAATGAGAGTAGGGTAGAGAGAACTATGCTAAAGCCAATCTAATCCTAAGAACAGGAGACAGGATTACTCATGCAAAATCAAACCACGCTTCGCTTCGCCAGCAGAGCACAACTACGCGAAGGCGGTGCAATCGTCAAAGGGTGTGTAGAGGTTTTTCAAAACACCAATATGGACCATTGGATCGAACAATCTTCACTGATGATCGAAGTTAAGCTTACACACATAACAAAAGGCTTAGGCTAACTTTGCACGGTATACAACAATCAGCTGCACACCAAAAGTATGAGCTCGGATTCTACAACAAGTACTCCTATCAAATCCGGTTCTCCTAACAACATGTAAGCAAATCTAATCTAACTAAAGAGAGCAAGACCATGCAGATTGCTAAAATAGAACAAGAATACACCATCAAAATTGAACAATGTATTAAGTTGGCTACTTCAACAATCCTGATACAACAATCTCAGATAATAATCTCTCCTCCCTTACAAATGAGGGGAGTCACCCCTTTATATAGGCTTCAGGCCATGCAAACCCTAATTAGGGTTTCACCCTAGAAGATTCTCCACTCAAGATGCAACAAGGTGAGAATCAGCAATAAATTCCCCATAAAGCCCATATACAATTATTCCATGAGCCCAAAATGGTGCCCACTAGTGCATTAAATGCACCCTACTACATCGATCATGCCCAAAATATAATAAACATCTCCATGCAAGGAATAAATGCCCACCATTCATCATGCGGCGGCGAAATGCACGAAGAATCTATCATAGAATCATAAATAAGGCGGCTGCATGCAAGAAGATTCCTCATGCGACGACGACATGCATTGACCGAATCACCACTTAGTCAAAATACCCCCAGCGGAAAACACGCCACCACTATTCAACTAAAAGATTCTCGTCCAAGAATGGACGACCATTATCCCGTTCATTTATGGCATATGCAATGAATTTGTTGATGACCGCTTCCAGCTCTCCGATGGAGACACTTGGCACATTTTCAATGTCGAATTCCATCAAGGCAATTTCTTCCTTGCTCTTGGAAAAGAAGCCTTCCCACTCCATGATTTCCTGTGTCTTCTTCATTATACTGGAAAATGAAGAAACATTTGCAAAATGTTCCTTAGGGAATGAACCTATGAAGAAGAACTCATGCAACTGAGATTTCAGGGAGTTCACTGTTATTCCACCGTCATTGAGTTTCCTTACGAACAATGCCTCAATTTGCACTGATGATTTCCTCCTGCACCCCTCTGATGGAATCTTTCAAAGTTAAGGACTCTACACTAAATTTATCGAAGGTGTTCTTTCCTGAGCAAATGGCGTAGAACCATCGAGGATAGTCATAAGCTTCATTCTCCTGAATTACTTTCCCATCAATTAGAATTTGCCTTGGAATGGTTAAGTCCTGGTATACGTGCATATCTTCCCACAATCCTTCTGTTGTCTCCAATCTGCTCAGGAGGGCCATGAACTTTGAATGAAGCTGAGTCAGGTCCTTGATGAATTTTCCCGCTTCAGTGTAAACATCTTCTATCCATTCCCTGGAATTTTGTGCCATTGCTCTAATAACTTCCACATCATCAACAACTTCCTTAAGAAGGGAGGAAGGAGGAGTGAATAAAGGACCTACCTCCCTGAGGGGCCTTTTGAAACTTCTGATGTACTCGCATAGGGCTCTATTTTCTTCCCTCGGCCTCTTACATTTCGCCTTTGATCTCAGCATCTTTTCCTTCATGGCTAAGGAAGATTCCTCAAAGTCTCCCATTACTTGACCTATGGAAGCATGGCCAAGATCAATCTATCTGATAACATAATCTTCTTGCCCAATTTCGTTACTGTCTTTATCTACTGCAGGTTCAGCAATGTGCAAGGCCCAGGATCCAGACTCATCCCTGACAACCTTGGAAAATTTCCGAGGAGCCTTCCTTTCTGCTAGCTGATCCATCTTTTCCAACAATTCTTCCAATTCCTGGGTTGGATCAATTTCTCTTTCTGATTCCCTCCTCAGCCTTCCTATCAACCAATTTGGAGTGGGAATGGAGTGACTATGAACCTCTACGTGCTCCTGCTCCTGTGACTCTTCTTCCATTTCGCCAAGGATAACTTCCACGAAGCTATCCTGACGAGCCTCTTCCTAGTGTGAGGGATTTTTTGGTCTTTGACTTCTTGGCTGATTGTGTCCTTGTGAAGCGTTAATGATGAGTATATCTAGTGCTGTAATGTTCTCTAGAGGTGGACCTGCTGGATGTGAAAACATCTCTATTTCCTGTACACTCGAGGAACTCACCGGTGAATGCTCCCTCTCTATCCTTGCTCTATTTTGTGGAGGTTCTTCCTGCTGGACTTCTTGTTGAACCTCCTATGGAACTTCCTGTTGAATATCCTTCTTCCTTGCTGTCCTTGGTCTCTTTGGGGCATTTTTCCCTTTATCAATCCGGACTTCCCCTCTTGCCTGGGCCTGTGAAGAGCCTTTGGTCGCCTCACTGTGGGAATCTAGACTCCCCATTAGCTGATATGTCAAATGAACATTTCCTTCCACCAACTTCCTTATCTGCCAGTCAATCCAATGCCTAGTGAATTTCAGCACTAGTCTAGCTAGGACATTCAAATCATCAATTTCGGGCTTTGACCAATCTAGCAACTAAATGGGCTGACCTTTTACTTTCTCAAACTCAGGTTGCACCAAATCTGAATCCTCCTTCACCTGATCTGGCACCTAGTAAATTTCACTTAACCTGATAGTGTCAAAGGGCAATCTGGAATGCATTTTCTTCCTAACCTCAACGTCATCCCCAGCACCTACCCAATAATCTTCTAAGTGAAACTTGTGTATGAATTTGACGCCAGCAACCTTCCTAATTTGGTGGTAAGGATCATACTGGGCCCTAGATGTATAAAATGGCAAGCGATAGAATGCCAATTCCCCTGCTGCACTCTCAGCAGCCTCCAAACCCGGGCATATTTCCATGAAGTCACCTAGGACACCTAGGAGTTCAATTGATTGCTTCTTCTTCTTCTGTAATTGATCATAGGCTGTTAACTATCTCATGAGCTCCAGCAATATGAGCTTGTCTGATGGATACCTTGGCAACTTGTATGACTGGAATAAGAATCCTTGTGTCCTGATGTAGGTGAATTTAGGAAATTGCAAGAATGTAGCTCCATACTTCCGGACCAGGGCACTTGCTTGCGGCAATACCCTTACGTGCAACTTCTTCTGCATAAGTCGTGTCAAGTACATCGTGAAGGTGTCATTCGCCAACCTGTAAGAACTAAAATTGTGAAGATGCAGCTGGGGATAACACTCATGTACTTTCAGCTGCATTGGTCCACAACCCATGATTCCACTTGCTGGTAGACCATCAAATCCTCCCCTTCACGCAAGCATATAGATTAGGTAGGAGCTCATGAAGGACTGGGACCTTTTTTCTTTTAAGTTTTTCAGTTGTTCGTGCAAGTAATGACTAATCAATCCGACCCAGTCAACTAGCCCATTTGCATTCATGATCTCGCCTATGTAGAAGAACATCCATGTTTCAAAGTTCATAGAATGTGAACACCCCATTACTCTGCTCAGCATTTTTATCAGGTCCACATACTCCTGCTTGAACTCAGAGATAGTGAGAGTGTTTGGCATCTTGGAGGCAGGCATGCATCCTGGGCTTCAGCAACCATTGTTTATTAATCAAATCAGCACACTTGGTAGGACCTGATTCATATACTACCTTAGCTCTGTTGTTGGTCCTATATGTCATGGAATAGTGCGAAGGAATTCTGAAAGCCTCACCAATTGACTCCGGAGTCGATGTCGCCAACAACTTGCCATCTGACGTTGAAATTGTCTTCCGCTCCAAATTATAATGTTCTACACACTCCAGAATCAAGTCTGGACACTGAATAGCAGGAGGAAAACCAGCTACCGCAACAATCCCGCTCTTGACAATTTTGATAGTTGTTGGTGATGGACTATGCCTTGTTGTCCCAAACATTCTGATCTTGAATGCAGCCAAATTGAATGTGCCCAAATTAGTATCGCTGATTTCCTCGCATTTGGAATTCATCTAGGAAAGAGGAAGGAAACCTTTCATCTTTGCCTTCATCAATGCCTGCCTGGAGAGGGTAGCTGCCTTGCTTGATTCTACCATCCTGAAAAGCACCTTGGAAATGATGAAAACAAAGACTAAGTATGACCACTCTTCACTTCTCCAATTCTTCTTTCCTGAATCCTGCACGTGAGAAATGAAATGCCTCTCCATGCTTATATAGAAACCTTCAAACCGTACTGCTAAGTTAGGAGGCATCAATTTAGCAATTGAATTTATGATGCGTCATACTTTCCCAATCACTACGCCATGCAAAAGAAACTTTCCTTGTGAGTGAGTTCAAATTTAGAAGTTTCATTTAATGCACTAAGTTATGCATCATTACTTGGAAGATTCCTTTCGCCAACTCATTAACTCCCACTCTTTCAAATTTCTAAGGGAAATTGAAAGATTGTTTAAGATTCGCTTGATTTCATTCTAACTTGTTGCCCTCTGCTCTTGAAGGAATTTTCACACTCTTTTCAACATCCCCTATTTTTAGGGATCCTCCTAAAATTCAAGAGCCCAGTTCATTGGATAGAGAAATTCCCCACGATTCCGAATCTATAAAATTTTCCACATTTTGATAAGATTCAGTGTCTAAAAATAGAAAATTCAAAAAATTTCCTGAGGGGATTTTACTTTTGATTCCTCCTTGACCCTTTGACTTTCATGCCTTTGACAAATTTTCAATTTTCAAGCTTAAGCATACCATGTCTTGGAATTTGATCATTTTCCATGCCTCCAAGCACCCCTCAATTTGGCGATTTCCATTAGTCTAGGGCGCAATTTCCATGTGCAAAGGCATTCATCAACTTTTGATTTCTCCATGACCCCTCTCTTTTGGTGCTTTGATCATGGCTTGGGCGCTAAACTTGATGGAGGAATTCACACTTTTTTTGAATCTTCCATCACCTCCTTGTTTTGGCGCCTTCCTTTCATTTTGGGCGCTATTTCACCTGAGGAAGGAATTCACACTTTTCACATTTTCCATGACTACCTAAGCCTGGTGCCATCTTCATGCCTTGGGCAGAATTTCATCATTGCCAAGGATTCATCATACTTCCATGCATTCCAAGGACCCTCAACTTTAGCGCCCTATTACCTTCAGTGCTATTTTGACCAAGGCAAGGATTTCACATTTTTCATGAATTCCATGGCAGGGTGGTTTTGGCGCCTTGGTACCTTCTAGGGCGGAATTTCATTATGTAGGAGGAATTTCATCAAATTGTGAATTCTCCATGAGACCTCCATTTTGGCACCCTCCACAGGATTTGGGCAGAATTTCAAAAAATTTCATGCTTTCCTGACTTGGATGGATTTTGAGCCTCTTCCGAATCGGGCCACCATATAAGAACTTGAGGCGATTTCTCGGTCTGAGACAAATTTCTTGAGCTTTACATTTCAAGAATGGGCTTCCAGTACTTAACCATTTTCTGGCTCTCCCTGTCTGCTTTCTGACTTTCCCGAATTGGAAGTAGTTGCAAATGCCTGATCTTTGTCACCTTGCCCAAATGGTCATGTTCAAACAAACTTTCCAAAAATATAAACCTTTAAAGTGACAGCATTAGATCCCTAGACAGGACACAAGAATGACTTACTATAAATAGAAACTTACTAAAAATAAAAATTACTAAAAATAGTAAGTTGATTTTTGGCAAAACGATGACATTCCGGGACTTAGTAAAATCCCTAAAAAATAGGAAGTTGACCCGTTTTGGCTCAAATTTTAACGAGAGGTTCCTTGAAGGGTCTTGATTCCAATCGTATGTTTATTTTCTTCAAAACCCTAACAAAAACCTCTAAAATCTAGGACAAAAGACCGAAACCCTAAAAAAAGACAAAACAAGCCCTAGACTTCACCAAACTCGCTCAAACGAAAAGCAGACTAAATCAAAATGACCCTCGAACACTTGCAAAGCGGAGAGACTAATGAGACTGCCACCAAAACCCACAAAAAAACAAGACCAAATGACCAAAAGGACCTACAAGTTAGGGGGTCCCTATCTGGGATGGGGTGATGTGTGATTAGGTCACAACAGGACCTTCAGGGAAAGCAAAAGACCTCACAGGTTTTCCAGCTATGTTGCCTTGATGAGTGAGATCATCAAATCAGAGCCTTCCAGTGTGGAGGCCACTGAAAATCAAGTATGGAAGGATGCTATGACAGAAGAGTATCAGTCCATCCATCATTGAGAATGATGTTTGGGACATTGTGCCCCAACCTTAAGACAAATCAGCAGTATCCTCAAAATGGCTTTTCAAAATCAAACATGCGGCAAATGGCAGCATTGAGAAATACAAAGCACGATTTGTAGCCAAAGGTTTCTCTCAGAAGGAAGGGGTTGCCTATGAAGAGACTTTTGCCCTAGTTGCCAGATATACTTATGTTAGAGTTGTCATTGCCATTGCTGCATCTAAAGGATGGAAGATTCATCAGATGGATGTGAAGACAACTTTTCTGAATGGGATAATAGAAGAAGAAGTATACTTAGAGCAGCTTGAAGGGTTTGTCATACATGGAAATGATGCATATGTATGCAAGTTGAAGAAAGCCTTATATGGGCTCAAACATGCCCCTCGAGCCTGGAGAAAATCACCTAATTGCCAAATGTAAGCAAGACCTTGCTTCAAAGTTTGACATGAAGGACTTGGGTCTTTTACATTATTTCCTTGGTTTAGAAGTTTGGCAACAAGCAGATAGCATCATCCTAAATCAAGGAAAATACACTATTGACATTCTGAAAAGATTTGGAACGATGGAATGCAAACCTATGTCTACTCCTATGGAAACAAACTTGCACAAATTAAAGGAAGTAGCAGCAAAATCAAAATTTGCAGATCCTACCTTATATAGGCAAATTATTGGGTCCCTATTGTAGTTAGTTAACACCAGGCCTGACATTTGTTATTCAGTTAATGCACTTAGTCAATTTATGTGTGAACCAAAGGAGATGCATATGGTTGCAACGAAGCATATTTTGAGATACCTACGTGGTACTATTGGGTATGGTCTTAAATATACTAATGTTGATCTAGATCTTCATGGTTACACTGATTCAGATTGGGCTGCAAGTGTGGTAGACAGGACGAGCACATCAGGGTGTTGTTTTAGCCTAGGATCAGCTATGATTTTCTGGATCAGTAGGAAACAATCCTCAGTAGCACAGAGTTCTACGGAAGCTGAGTACATTGCAACTTCCATGGGAGCAAGGGAAGCAGTATGGCTAAGGAAACTCCTTGTGGGGTTGTTTGGACAACCTTTGAATCCTACTATCATCCATTGCGACAACCACAGTTGTATAAAGCTTTCAGTAAATCCAGTGTTTCAGACAGGTCTAAACACATTGAGATTCCTTATCACTATGTTAGAGACATGGTTGAAAGGAATGTGATTCAGCTGAAGTATGTTAGTACAGGCAAACAAACTGTAGACATTCTCAGCAAACCTCTATCCAAGACAAAGGTTGAGCACTTCCGGAATAAACTTGGTATGGTTGGAAATATAAGTTAATTTGAGAATAAAATCTAAATTATTTAAATTTTGTTGTACTAAAAGGTGTTTAACGTGTAAACCCTTTATCATGTGTGAGACTCTGTGACTGCTTGGGCCTTGTGAACATTTTTTTAAGATGACGATTTTTCAAAATGAACACTTGTATATGGTTGATATTG
This sequence comes from Cryptomeria japonica, assembly GCF_030272615.1. Taxonomy (NCBI): domain Eukaryota; kingdom Viridiplantae; phylum Streptophyta; class Pinopsida; order Cupressales; family Cupressaceae; genus Cryptomeria; species Cryptomeria japonica. Next base: position 600,937,313 of record NC_081406.1, on the reverse strand, counting down.
TAAAGTGACGACTTTGCAATATTTAACATCACTATCATGTTGGATATCATGAGACTTGATATCTATGAACATGTCATGATAGTTAGCATCTTTGTAGATATTATGGTGGGTATCATGAGACTTGATATCAATGGATAACCATAATAGTTGAGATAATCATGGTGGATATTATGTGATGTAATATTCATGGATATGCCAATCATGGTGGATATTATGTGACGTAATATTCATTGATATGCCATGATTTATATCCCTATGATAGGTATCATGTGACGTGATGCCAGTGCATATATCATAGTCTATGGATATATATATATATATATATTTATGAGAGTCATGGCAAATATCATGTGACTTGATATTTGTGTACATGCCATATCTCTCAGATATCACGGTAAGGTGATATTATTGGATCTACTATGTTCTGGATAGAATTAATCCTCCCTAACTAAGAGGGAGTGTTAATGTTTTGTAGCTTCGGTCAGATAATTCTAATCGATGAAATCAAATGCTTAATTGGCCTATCGGCCTTAAGCATTTGATATCTATCCTCTACAAGTGTTAATCCATTATTTGCATTATGTATTTAATAAGATTCTTGCTTAAATATTAATCTTGAAACATGATTATGAATTAATCATATGTATATATTTAATAATGTATAACTATACATTATTAAATATACACATATAATTAATTTGATTATATATGTTGATGATTTATAGCTTCAGTCGGATAAAATTAAATGTTAAATTGGCCTTAAGGCCTTAAACATTTAATAATATATATATCATTCTAATCACCAATATGCACATTGCTTTCATTAATTATTTATGTTTAGTTAGCACGTATTATGTCTTGTTTGCCTATCGGTGATTACACATCGCACCCCCTCATTTGGTATGCCACCCCGATTGAGGTCACAACCCCTCACCAAAATTGAACGAGTATTTATCTTCTATCGGGGGTAATTGCTAGGAGTGTGGTTGTGAGAGACCAATACTAATCGAACATATACGTCATAGGAGAGGCTGATGTAAATTTAGTGTATACGATATAGAGGGTTATGCTGTTCTCTTCTAACACATATATATATATATATATATCTGTTTGTGGTCTACAAAAAATATACATGTGAAGTCAGGATATTACAATTGCTGTGTAATTTATAAAGATCATTTGCTGTGCATCTTCACCCAGCAATTTATATATAAGCAAATTCATTATACTAGAAGGATCGAGTGACTAAAGGAGGAATTAATAACTTCAACATGGTATCAGAGCCAGGTTTCCTTCTATAAAGCGTAACCGCCTGAAGGAAGATCCGATTAAGATCAGATTGATATCTCCTTGAAAGTTTGTATTTTAAAATGACGAATGGAATCAGATTCGAAGACAGACTTGAAGGTGCCTCAAACTATGATTCATGGAAACTACGAATGATGTTGGTACTAAGGAAGAATGAGTTAAAAACAATAATAGAGAATCCTTCTAAACCTGATGGAAAAGACGAACAGAGTCAGTGGGAAAAGAACAATATTAAAGCAATGGAGTTATTAGTAGATGGAGTAAAGAGTCATCTACTACCTATCATTACAAGGTTAGATTCTGCATATGACATGTTCAAAGCCTTGAAAGACATGTTTGAGATTAACAACACGAGCAGAATCCTCACACTTAAAAATCAACTTTCTAATATTAAAATGAGTAAGGAAGAGACTATCACTTCATATTTTATGAGGATAACAGAATTAAGGAACCAGCTCTCATCAATTGGTCACATTTATGATAATAAGGAGCTAACTATGATAACTCTAAATGGGCTCCCTATCTCATGGGAAAACTTTAGACAAGGAGTTAGTGCCTGATCCAAAGTTCCCAAATTTGATAGACTAAAAGCTAACTGCATTCAAGAAGAGTGTAACCTAATATCAAGAGGAATCATGAAACCCGTTGATGAAGATGTTCAAGTTCTAGTCTCTAGTTTGAAAAGGAAAAAGGACAAAAAGACATATGGTAATCAATCATTCAAGAAGCCTAGAAACTTCTCTAAAGTACAATGTTTCATATGTGACGAATATGGCCACATTGCAAGAACTTGTCCTCTCAAACTTAAACTACAAGCTTCCCTTGCTGAAGTCAGAAATTCAGACGTATGTTCAGAAAAATATGTTCTCTAGAAGAAACTCAAGATACCTTGTGATTGAGAGGGAGCTTACTAATAAAGATTGAGCACTTCTAAGGTAAAATTGTAAATATTGATTATTATTATTAATAATAATAATTATTTTATGGGCCCTATGTAAATCATAAGGAAGTGACGACTTCCAAATGATTTCCACTTGTATTTTTTTTGAAGTTATTGGAAGGTGACGATCTTACAATAACTCAAGATTGTGGATAGAATCGCCAACTGAGGCAATCCACACACAAGAGCTCATGGATAGAATCACCGACTGAGGCAATCCACGTAAGAGCTTGTGGATAGAATCGCCAACTGAGGCAATCCACGTGAGAGCTCATGGATAGAATCACCGACTGAGGCAATCCACACAAGAGCTCATGGATAGAATCGCCGACTGAGGCAATCCACGTAAGAGCTTGTGAATAGAATCGTTGACTGAGGCAATCCACATGAGAGCTCATGGATAGAATCGCCGACTGAGGCAATCCACATGAGAGCTTGTGGATAGAATTGCCAACAGAGGCAATCCACACAAGAGCTTATGGATAGAATAGCCGACAAAGGCAATCCACTCAAGAGTTTGTGAATAGAATCGCCGACAGAGGCAATTCACATCTTGAAACTATGGTCCCAAGATAAGCATCATACGATTTATGAATATTGCTCCCAATATCTTTTATCCTCCCTAGCTAAGAGGGAGTGTTGATGATTTATAGCTTCAATCGGATAAAATTAAATGTTAAATTGGCCTTAAGGCCTTCAACATTTAATAATATATATATATATATATATATATATATATATCATTCTAATCACCAATATGCACATTGCTTTCATTAATTATTTATGTTTAGTTAGCATGTATTATGTCTTGTTTGCCTATCGGTGATTACACATCGCACCCCCTCATTTGGTATGCCACCCCGATTGAGGTCACAACCCCTCACCGAAATTGAACAAGTATTTATCTTCTATCGGGGGCAATTGCTAGGAGTGTGGTTGTGAGAGACCAATACTGATCGGACATATACGTCATAGGAGAGGCTGATGTAAATTTAGTGTATACGATATAGAGGGCTATGCTGTTCTCTTCTAACACATATATATCTGTTTGTGGTCTGCAGAAAATATACGTGTGAAGTCAAGATATTATAATTGCTGCGTAATTTATAAAGATCATTTGTTGTGCATCTTCACCCAGCAATTTATATATAAGCAAATTGATTATACTAGAAGGATCGAGTGACTAAAGGAGGAATTAATAACTTCAACAATATCAAATAACATTTAATCATATGCTTATCGATCAGATTATGTGTGTTTAGCAAATCATATTAACAATGTAACAAATGCAAATTGGTTACCAATAATTATCAACTGCATTACATTACGTATCGGCGTGTTCTTACACAGCCGAGAGACATGTATCTACGTGGACATGCTCCACATAGAGGCATGCCTCTACGAAGGCATGTCTCTCTCCTTATATAAGGAGGGAGACAATTGTATTGTGGATGTACATAATAATTAAAGTGCAGAAACAATATCGACTACCTCCCAGAATATTGCAAGCCATTTGCTGTTGGAAGTTTAATATATTAATTGATTCTATTTTCATGTAAAATTGCAATAAGATTAATATCAGTTTTAATTGATCATTGAACAGCAGTTCAAGTTAAATTAATTGATATACAAAGGAATCCTTATATCGATATAAGTGGAAATTGCATTAATAAGATTTTAAAGATCCTATATTCAAATCTGATATAAACATTAACAGGCCCTACACACATTTTAATACCTTTCCCAGCAGGGCCACAAAAGTGATGTTTTACTCGATAATACGAGCACCTATAATTGGTTTTACAAAAATTACAAGTCCATTCATATCCCCCACCTCCTGGAAGTTGTTGATGCATTGTAGTATCTGTATAATTCCATAAAGGAGATACTCTATCAACTTTAAATTTTTGGTTTTGAGTCTTGTAAGCCCTGGCCACTGAACTCGAACTTGTTGCAATTTTGATTTTTTTGCTATTATAAGAAATTAAACATTTGTAAATTAGAAAAAAAAATTGAAAAATGCAAGATTATACAATGTAAAAGCTAATGAAAGTATGAAAAAACATTATAAAAATAATAGAAATTGTTTATCTATTTCTATAAAAAAAATAAAAATTAAGAAAACTTGAAAAAATTCATTAAAAGATCAAAGAATAGGGATAAATGCTTACCTTAAGTGCTTGAATCTCCTTTGTGCAAGCTCTCCACCTTCGTCAAGCACTTCACGAACAATCTCCTTCAAAAATAATCACTTACCCTTCAAAATGCCAAAATGAAACCAATAGATAATAGATGAGCAAATGAAGTTGTTTTAGGTTTCAAATGTATTAAGCAAGGGGCGAATTAGGGTTTTTTGCTTTAAAAAGGCAAAAAAAAATATTTTTTTTAATGTTTAAAAGTCGCTTAAAAGTGACTTAACCTAGCCGGCGAACCTGGGTTCACTCGGATTCATGCCTGGGTTCGCCCAGGTCCAGACAAGGTGCACCCCAGGGGCCCTGGGTTCCCTGTGGGTTCATGTTCACAGGGAACCCAGAGCCCCTGGGGTGAACCCTATCTGAACCAATGACGAACACAATGCAAACCAATACCCACGCAAACCCAATCCGTGTTAGGGGCTCTAGACAGGCGAACCCGGTAACTTACGATAAAACTAATGATTGCAGAAATTAATACAAAAGTTCAAAACACAACGCATACCAGATTGAGGAACATATGTATAACGCTTGAACCTTTATTTATATGGAGTTCTTTACATATAAGTAGACCAAGGATAACCAGTCAAAGATTAGATCTATTCCTTGTCACTGAGAGTTCAATTAAAAACAAGGCAAATGGTTGTCAATTAAGACAACCCATTGGAACTACTAAAACTAATAATGGTATCTAACCAAAGCCAACAAGTACTAACAAAATAGTCTATACTAACAAAACATTACAAATGCATTTATTCTAATTACGTCAACTTCCCTGCTGATGCAGAGCATCCACACCAAAACCAAATTAGGGAGATTTATTTCTCCCAATTTGCCTATTCAATAGGTACTAACTCTTCCAAGTCTTCACAAGTCCCTTACTAGACTTCTAACCTACTCACAAGGCTACAATAGCCCAGAACTCACCCAAGCTTCTCAAACCCTTAACCAACCTCCCACACATATTCCTCCATGCATACTCAACCCTCTTGAACCCATATCCATGCTCCATAGCATTTAAACACCATTAGTCTCCTTTGTACTCACACAATCAAGGCTGACCCAAATAGGATTTCCACCTTCCATTAGTATCCAACCCATATCTTGCCATAAGGTTCCTCACAAACACCCAAACTCCCTTGTCAATCTTAAAGGGCTTCCAAACATATTCAAACTTGACTCTCTCTACCCACCCAGCCTCCCAAAATGACAAAATGTTCAATGAGAACTCACTATTTTTAGGACAGTCGGCAACATGTTTAGGACAGCCAACAACATGTTTATTTTTCACTTCTCAATGCCTCCAAAGGCTTCTAGAGACTCACTAGGGTCTGCCCAATCACTCACCAACTCCAACTACAAAACCAACCAGCATTCAAACTCACAAACACAAGTTCATGTTAAACTGTCAAACCAGGACAGCCACTAGCCATTTTAGGACAGTCACTAGCCATTTTAGGACAGTCAATAGTTTGTGCATTTAGATTGTTTCCCCAAATTGACAACCCTTGCTCCCTGTCTATGTAGCCCTCACACACTCTCCACAACCCTCACTTGACCCCTCAAGGTCCTCCAAGACATTCAAACCAACCAAAACTTCCTCTTTTACACTGCTGTCCCAGACTGAGACACAATTTTCAGTCAACTTCCTTCAAAAAGGAAACTAAAATACGTATATCTTCCCTCCATTCCACAAAGTTTTGGCCCTTGATCACACGGAATGGAGGCTATTTACATTTTATAATGTCTCAGCAAACCCAAGGGCAGAGTTTTGACTGTTTTTAGTAAAATTACTATAACTTTTTCAAATCAAAATGAAATTCAGTGAGACAAAAGGGAAAATGCAGGGGATTCACCCCTCTACCATGTCCAATTGATTTTATCATCAAAAGAATAGGTTAAAGCAATGAAAAAAACGAAAGAGCAGACTGCTTTTCTGAAAAAAACCAGAAAATGCAGGGAACATCAAGATATTTTATTGATTTTTCTTATTACATCCACCAACAGCAATACCCAAACGTGTACAAGGCTTTTATAGTGTCTTCCAAGCCTCCACACAGTTATAACCACCTTTACAACTCATTTTAACAACAAACACATAATTACCCTTACAAACTCAAAAGTTGCTTGACAACTCTTTTGTCAATTTTTACAATTTTGCTCCAAATTGCATCTAGACTTAATCTATGACTCCCATGCCCCAATAATGACTCAAATAGGTCCACATATGCCACAAAGACCCTTACATATCATAAAACAACATATTTGACCCATTGACACTCATTTTCAACATAATGACAACTTTTGACAATATTGACTATATGACTTCAACATGACTCAAAAATTCAAAACACCTTCTAATGACTTCAGAGACACTTATTACATCAAGAATAGTCATGATTGACCTTATTACATCACATGAACTCAAATACCTCAAAATATCGTATCATGGCCTCACTAAGGCATAAAGACCTATTAGGTGCTCCTACACCACCCGCCCCAAAACAGATAAGTTAGGTTTCTAGCTGACAAAACAAAAAGACTACGTATCAGAGATAAAAGGTGTTCCTAGAGGTACTGCAGCACCTACTAGATTTGAAGATGTTGTGCCTAGAGTTTGAACTTGCTTAGTAGCAGCTCTGTGCTTGTATACTTCTATTGTGCATTCAATTCGCATTCCCTTGTACTTTCCACCATCTGCACTACCTCCATAAGCTGAGACTTTTCCTTCTTATTGGTTGCTTTGAGTTCAAGTATTTCTTGTTTGTTCTATGCCAGCTTACTCTTTTCCAATGCAGTTTGTTGGCCTTGTTGAGCAAGTTGCACCTTTTCCTTTGTTCCTATATCTCAACACAAAGATTTTTCAAAGTGGTAGTGGCTTCGTCAAGTTCAGTTGCAAGCACCCTTTGAGCAACTATTTCTTTTCACAACATGAGGTATAGATCCTGAAATTGATAATCAATGGAGTAAATAGGTGCTAGGAGTCTCTCATCTGAACCACTAAAGAAAAGGGGCACCCATAGTGGTATCCAACTACTATGCATTTGTCAAACTTTTGCATTTGGCCAGCCATGGCTGAGGAAGATTTTTATAAAATCTGTATGACATTCTACCTCTACAAACTGATGAATCCACAGCATCTTGTGACACCAAAGGTGAATGCAAACTATCCAGTCTCCTTGCTATTTCAGCCACTCTGCAGTTTGCAAATTACTTGTGCCACCGATTCCAAATCTTGGATAAAATCCCACATCAGATGAAACAAAATGCCAAGGTTTGACTGTGACATTTGTATGGAGATCAACTCGTCCTGTACAAATGATGTACTACCAAGCTCCAAGCGTGTGGATGATGAAATTTCCACATGTTCAAGTTGTTGTTCCATGCTTGTCTCAATTCCTAGCTGGTTGGTTTCTTGATGCTCTACTGCATGAGGAGACTCTTCTAAGATCTAGCCACTCTCTATATGGTTGGACTCATCAGTGAGTGGAAAGACTGGTGAGATAGGTTGAGTAGGGATCAAGATTACTTCCTCCTCCTCAGCTTCATCCTCCTCTTCACATTCCCTGCATCTATAGGTGCCCCTCTATTGACAAGAAAATAAACCAAGAGTCTATGTTTAACTATGTGCTGTAGGAATTACCCCAGTGTGGTGCATAAGAAGAAGATACAATATGCTACAGATTATAGAAAGAACTAACAACAATTAGACATGCATTCATACATATATCTCCCACACATACATATGCTTTCACTACATCTTCTCTATATATGTATATTCCTAGTTTTACTCTTAACATTATCATCTTCCTCATTCTTCCCATATATCTCTCTTATATGCTCCACACTCCTGTATTCTCAAACATATATAATTCATATGATAATTTTCTCTTATCTCCCTCTTTTTCCTTATATAGCGTCTTAATTCCTCTTCATAATAACAATTACTTATCTTATGCCCACTAATTTACATTTTCCTTTATGATACTTTACTCTTTTATAGATTATTAGGCATATTAGAGGTGTTTTAGTGTTACTTAAATGGTATACCATATATAACCCATATATGGGTCCAAAAATTTCATAAATGACGTGTGCTACTATACAATCTCTTGAATGCTAGCAACATTCTCACGGTCCTAAAACATTGTTTTGTCCTGAAGACAACCTAGTGAAATCACTTATCACCTTTATGCTCAACAGTCAACTACTATGGCCTTTCTTGTTATGGATCTTGATGCAAGAGCATCCATGGTGGACAAGTTATCCGGGATCAACTAAAAACAAATTTATTTAATTTTTGCGTTAGTTTAATGTTGAAATGTTGTAGGGGAAATAAAATTTGTAATAAAGGCCAATATTTAATAAATATTGGTGGCCATAGCTTTTTAGGCAAGTTTGAATAGAGTTTCCAAATTAGAAATTGACATTTTCTTGCTCAAAACCCGGAATATTCTAACTTGGGCGTGGGAATGGGAGTTACTACATAGTAATAAGTTTAAAAACATGCCCTTTCAATTCCCAAATGCTTTTCCTTGTAAGGTTGGCACCCAGGAACAAGTGGCAATGTCATTTTTTAATGCAGGTTCTTGGAGGTGAAAAATGAAACAAAATTGGTTACTATCGATAAGGGTGGGTGGCAAGAGGTTATGAGAGAGCAAAATGCAACATTTAATGCATTCTACCACGTTTGTTATGCTCTCCCAATCTTGGTGTAGGATTGGTGAAGCCAAATTTGTAACTGATTTGCATTAAGTTATCATTTCCAAGAAAGGAGAGGTTAAGGGTTTCACAGCGTAGGATTCTGGGTGAGGCTCAAACCCATGGTTTTGCTGATCACAGAGGTTAGATGCATCTGCAAAAGGATTCAAATACCCCATAGTTGATTTCAGCAGAGGTCTCTTGAAGATTTCCAGATTCAAAGAGCAAATTTTACAAAGAAGAAAACCAATTTTAAGGAGATAGTTTCTGATAGCTCTTGCTTGTTTATGTTTGCTGTTTTAGATCAATTTTATATCAGATTCGTAAAAGTTTTCATCAGCCCATAAGGCTGCAAATTCATGTAATATCATATTTGTGAAGTTATTGTATCATTTCTGGAGAATTTGAATGAGAAAATAGAGTCTTTACTTGCAGATTTTCCATCAATTTCATAGCATTTCTGAGTTTGCATGTGAGCGTTGATGTGAGGTAGGGGAGAACCCTACATCAGATCTTTATCCGTGTGAGTGAAAATTGCACTAGGCCTCTTTGTTGCAATGATATACTTACCATTTTGTACATTCTCCCAGTCCTAAAACATTGTTTTGTACTCAAGACAAACTAGTGAAATCCCTTGTCAGCTTTATAATCAAAGGTCAACTCTGATGGCTTTTCTTATTATGCGTCTTTATCTATGTGAGTGGAAATTTGCAATAGGCCTCTTGGTTGCAATGACATGTTTAACATTTTGTTTGCTGCATCTTTTTAGTACCTAGTTAGAAAGGTAATCTTTGTGGGCAAGTTGGTTTTAGGGGAGATTACCAAATTATTGATCACATCTTCACACTCTGGACTATTATTCAAGAGGCTTGCCGTCAATTTTCCACAATCTTTTGTTGTTTCATAAATTTCAAGAAGGCCTTTGAATCAGTTTCAAGACGCTTTTCTAGTGGATGCGTGATATTGGCATTCTTGATTCTCTCATTATTGCAGCTGGGAGGCTTTATGAGAATTACTGGGCAGTTTTGTATCTCCCACAGTTTTTTCAACTTTGTCAGGAGTACCATTGGAGTCAAACAAGGGTGCCCTCTCCTCCTAACCCTCTTTAGCATTTACATTGATGATATGAAGGTATTTCTTTGGTAACACACTCACTTGAGTGATGGTTGCACTTTATATGAGGTGGTTATTGTCATTCTACTTATGTTGATGATATTGCTCTCCTTTCTCACCATATTTAAGGTTTACAATAACAACTTGACACCCTTGATTATTTTTTGAACTCTGCCAACTTGTGGTCAACCTCAAGTTATGATTTTCAATATCTCCAAACGTCTTGTTTCCAAATTCCAATTCTTTGGAAGCCTTGAATATCACATCCACTTAAACAAACTTGGAGTTCAATTCTTTGGTCCCTCCTTCAGCATGAAGCTTGTGTTGGCCCCATAGTTATTACTGAGAAGGGGGGAAGGTGAATCAGTATAACACACTTTTTCAGAATTCAACTTTATTAACAACACAAGTACTTAATGTAAATAAAAACTCTAAATATATTATTATGTAAAAGTATTAATTTACAATTGATAGACGCACCAACCCCTCATTCACTTTGTGAACACCAACCCACTAGAGGCACCAAGCCCTCATTCAATTAGAGGCACCAACCCCTAATTCTAGGACCTTCACAAATCCGTACACTTTTACAAAATGGCTTCTCAAATCTGATATAGATCTGCAAATAATGTCTTGTTCTTAGATTAATATCTTGCTGTTCTCAACTCTGGTCCACTGGTTCTCAACTGCTTATACAAATCTGCACTTAGACTTTTCTGAAATACAATCTGCCTTAATGTCTTCCTTTTACTTTGTTATATGTCACTGCTTTTTGCATTTATCCTTGCATTGAATTGTTCTGAATTCTTCACTCAATTCGGTATTGGAGTCACCTTTTGTCTCATATAAATCTGATATAATTCAGTCAAAGAGTTTCTCTATACTTTCATGTTACACCCCAACCACGCTTTGCATCGATTTTGATTTCTATTTATATCTACAAGTTTCTAACGGACATATTGATTGGATGTACTTAACTGAAGTCATGTCTCCATATTATTTACTAACCATTATTTAAGAGTCTAACATATTAATCATCGTGGCTCTTGGCATCGAACTAATTAGTTACTAATAACAAATATTCTTTGTGTCTTTTCCACGGAGGCATTATTTTCAAACAGATACGTATGAATTGTTTTTGATTTCTCCAAGGTGACGGCTAATGTTTGTTACTATTAATGAATCGTGCCCCTTTGAATATTGTAACCTTTGTTTTGGTTTCTTTATTAAACTATTCTCCATTAACCATGGCCTTTAATATATGTCTTCCTTTTCTTATGAGCAATCAGCAAGTTGCTATCTAGACTTAAATAAACTGAATTATCAATGCTCTGCCTTAGTCGCTGTTTAGATACAATTAACCAGAATTATCAATATGGTCAGAATTATGAACAGTACGTTGTCCAAATCATTTACTATATTGAGCCGTTGCATTATAAATCTGAAACACCTTATTCATATCGCATTAGTATATTAGTATCTAATTGAATTCTGACCACTGCACATCCATATCACTATTATGCCATTACTTTAATTAATCATAATAACTGATTCTGTCTAGGTCACCATTAATAAGTCCTTCAATCCTCTTACATCAATCTTTGCATAATGGCATCAATGACAACATCTCAACAGCTTGCCTCACATTCACGTCTTGCAAGAGATATGCCAATCTCTCTTTTGGACTATCAATGTTTCCAAATCCATTTCCAGGATATCCCTTCAAAGATACATATTTTCGATACCATCATCAAGCCCACAATGTTGGGGGCCTAGCTTGGATTTGTTAATTGGGACCACATTGAGCAGGTCCAGAGTCTCATGCTACATCTTATTAGGTGCAAGTGTACCGTTCCTCTGAGAATTATACAAGCAGGTTTGTTGCCAAGCTATTGCATCTCAAGAATATCATTCAATTTACTTTCTACATATTCATGGGTGAATCTGCATCTAGTAGTGATAGATATCCATATTTGGTTATTTGTTCTTCTAAGAAGATTGCCTCACAAGGTTCAACGTGGAGCCCTCATGGTTGGTACACCAACGCTAGCTCACTCCTTTCTATTGGCATCTCTATTAACAAACTACCTTGTTTCATGCATTCTTTGGATACTCCTCCCCAGGTCCTTCCTTTGAAGGAGACCACCAAAGCTGCTAGAAGGGGCATTTACAAGTAGTACATCTAGGTCACTTGAATCTCCCCTCCTATGCTTCTTAGCAATGAAGCTTGTTTTTTATGCTGAGCATTTCCTACAAATTAAAGAGGGTATACTTTTCCATCCTCACTATCTCTACTATCATTGGTCACATGGCCTAAGGTTTCCCCTTGGCTAAATGAGAATTTGTTCCTGTGAGATTTTGCCAAGATCAAGAGCTCACTGAAAAGTACAAAATAGAGAGACAAGATATAGGACAAGAATAAACTATATTCTCATCAATAGATAGATGATCAAAAGATCAATAGTTGTTTACAATGTAGATGAGTCTGCTTATATAGGCAAGGCTATATGGATATGTGAGCACACAAACATGACATGTGGCTCAATAAGAAACAAGGGTAGGTAGGAAATAGGTGTGGTAGGTAGGAGAAACAATAAAATATTCAACATGAGGTGGATCACCCACCAAAGGTGGAATGTAACAATAAGACAACAAAAGGTGGAAATTCTCCTACAAACACTATCCCAATGTGGCACAAACACCCAAGTGTCTCATACCCAAACTACTATGAAATGCATTTCCTAAGTAAACTTAAGTAAGGTGTAATAATATCCATGATGAATAATTATTTACACCAACAGTTCCCATCAACTACAAGTTGAGACAGAGAACCATATTCCTTGCCTTGACTAAATCTATTGTCTTTGCTCCCTCTAGAAGCTTGACATCAAAGAACATTTCATCTCCAAATGCTCCATTTATTACAAGATTTGAGAGAGTTATTACTACTACTACTACTAAGACTCAGGCAACAATCTCTCTACTTTCCTTAAATATTTAGACCAACAATGTTTAGCTCTGTAATAAACACCCCTACTTTTTTTTGAAAAAAATTCCAACAAAAAATGAGATACAATGCAATGTCCTTTCCACTTTCTAATCACCCAATTCCCGAGATGGGCAAGGCAAGAACATATGTTGTTCAGGACCACACAACTAACTAAAATGCACGAACTTGAAATTAAATGCACTCGGCAGCAAGCCAGCCAATCTCACTTCATTCATGGAGTGCTATGCAACTGAAAGGAAAGAACACAGATTGTTCAATACAATGAAAACAAACACTTCATGCTTGTTCAACGAAATGCAGCTACAAAGCTTCCACTAATTCAATGGGTAACAAATTCAATACTCTACACTTATTCAGTGGGGTAAGAAAATACAATGATTCCACATATTCCGTGGGGTAAGCAATCGAAAACTTTCCACTTATTCAGTGGGGTGAGTACATACATTAATGAGCAATGATCAAGCCCACTCTCGGTACTACCATTCAGCATAACACAATGATATATTAAATGCAATAAAACTCACATTAACTGCTGCACACTCCATAATAGATCCAAATAACATTAATAATCAGCAAATCAATGAAACAACAGCAAAATACCTTATTAGGATGAAGTGTCATGCTGGTGCAGGTCTGATAACCCCTTTCATTGCTGTAATAACAGAACTGAACATTGTTGGAATGCTCAGAAAACTTTGAAAGGAAGCATTCTAACACACCCACTTGCAAACTACTAAAAAAGCACTTCAAAACTCCTTCGTACACACCCAAAAATAAACTGTAAAGGAAGGCATAATAAGCTGATAACATATATCAGTCCTAAACTAACCTGTAACAGCATACTATTGCTGTAATTGCAGGTACATATCATCATGAAACTCACTATACAGTCATTTTCCCACCAAATGAAAACTTGGAATCATCAACCAACTACCGGGCACCACCAAACAGGAAGTAATAAACATCAAAAAGAGGGCTTCACCTCCAGCAGTCTCATGCCCCATTATGAGTGGTACAGCCCACTTATAACCATCAAATCTGCCACTTAAAAACTGTACGACCTGTACAGCTGGTAAAGAAACAATAAATCAGAGTCCAGACTATACCTCCAAAGATGAGCAACTCCAGATTGTATGGCCTGGGTAAAGGTGGTGTGTCTTTTTTGGGATGGATGCGGCTTGCACAAAATCTCTTCACACTTTCCAGATTACTGAAAACACACGAGTTCAATCGCCCAAAATGATTAGCATCAACAAAATTCGTCAAAATCCTCTAGTTTGATCAGCAAACAAAATAAACTTCACTTGCAACTCGATTGTACTTCCTGAATGGAATTACCAAGATCAACTAAGGGGGATTTCGTCCCTTAAACCAGTAATTTCTAGAACGCTTTCATCCTCAATAAATTTTGAGAAGAACACAAGTTCTATAAATCTGAAGATGCAAATAACATTTCATGGCTAACCTCCCAAATGGATTCTCAATCCCTTTTTATAAATTTCTAGAAAAACAATATTAATAATAAAAATATAACAATTCCCTTTTTTCTCCACAAACTCCTTTCCAAAAAATAATAATAATTCATCATGTGTATAAAGACCCCTTATCCTAGGCATCCCATTTGGTGCACAACTTACAACACCCTTTTAATAAATAATCTCACTAAATTGTCTTTTTAATATATTCATCATTAGACAACTTAAATAATTATATAATATTTTAGTAAATTACCCAAGTTGGAAAGTATCAAAATGACACAATAATGAAATTCTGACCATACCAATGTGCTACTGAAGTCTCAGGATGATGATTAGAAGCAAATGGGTGATTGTCTAAAAATATAAACTTCTCCAAGAAGTTTGGTGAGCTCCCAAAAGGTCAGAAATCAATTGTATAAACTTATTTTGGTGGTCCCCTATATTGTATCTTTTATCTTTGTTCTTCCCCTTGGTGTGGCTTTTAACTCTCTATTGTATACTACTATTCTCTTCAATCCCAATGACCTACTTTTGGTCATATGTGGATATTAATATAATTTCTTTCTTACTCTCTACTTATGGGGTTATGTTCGATGACACCCCTTTATTTTAATACCTATCCTACTTCTAGACTGAGGGAAAGATCTTCATCTTTACCTTGATTTTATGTATGGCATATTCCTTTAAGGTGTTACATCTCTTGTGATCAAGATTCTATTTTTTTCTTTCACTTCCGCCTCTACATACCTAGGTTCCTTTTCCATCCCTTTTATATCAACCATTTCTATGTGTCGAAGATAACTAACCTTGTGAGATACCACTATTATTCCATGTGCCACAAACCCAATGGGTTCCCAATTATTTGAAACCTTATGTGGTGCTGCAATTATGTTATTCCTCTTAAATTTCCTTTGTGCTTTTTCAACTAGAAATGTTACAAGAGGTTGGATCTTTCTATGTACTTGATGTGTTTCCCCACATTGATCACAAAAGTTAAAAAATGTAACAAAATCTTATTTTGGCTTATTCCAATCCTTTGTTTCTCCTCCTTGTTCTCGATGTATATACTAAGAATGAGTTAGTGACTCTAAACTCCAACAAAAGAAGTGGATGCCTACTAATTTGTTTGTTGCTCCCCTTTGACCTCTTTTAGTCAAGAACTACTCAATATTTAATATGCTTCCTTAGATTGGAAGCTCCATCTTGTGCATTAGCCATTCCTCCTTTACAAATCCACATTTAATTGCAATCTCTAGATTTCTCCATGTGAAAATGTTCTACTTACGGGTTTTCCACCATCTTGCGGCATTCCTTGGCAATATGAGATCTACAACTGCCATCCTAATCTCATAGGATTCTTCCTTCTTCATCTTCCCCAAATACTTCTCAACATCCCCAATTCAAACATATTTAGGATAGTTCTTGCAGTTATGACATACAAAGATTTTTATTTTTATTAGTAATTCTTCTCCACTCTATCTCATCACTGGTTTCAATATAGGCACTACAATTTATTGCCATATTTTATGTTCTCTTATTCCTTATCTTCTGAAGTTCTTAACCATTTATCAATATCCTCTTCTTTGTCTTCTTCAATATAAGTGGCATTGGAGATGGTATTTGGTCAAGGGGGGTCATCTACTTATCATGTCCCTTGATGTGGGGGCTCAAACCCTTCGGGATTTCTTTATTCTATTCTAATCTAATCAGCTACAATACTGTTCCCCTTATTTAAACTTTCTCTTACTTCTATGTCTCTTTTCACTTTCATATCACAAATTCATATCTTTAATATATAAGGTGTTGCCTCTACTTAGGGTTTCTTCATAGATTCATTTGATCCATCAACTTTAGGGGCCTTGCATTTTCTCTACCTTCTTCACTTCACCCTCAAACTTTTTAGTGTTGGCTACCCTTGCTCAAACATCCTTTTCTCTTTCTCTCTCTCTCTCTCTCTCTCTCTCTCTCTCTCTCCTATACATGCCAACACCATGACCTCAATGATTCTACCAATTTCTACTAAACCACATTCCTTCTCTCTCTCTTTTTTATTCCTCTAATTTTATTCTCTATATCTCATTATTCCTACTAGTTTATTCATCTTACATCCCTCAATCATATTATTCCTTCCCCAAGGATCACAACTAATTTGTCTTAGCAGTCATGTATTTTTGGATCTCCTCCCTTCTCTCTACCATCTCCTTAGTTCCTAGTTCCTTGAGGGCTAGCACTTAGTGTGCACTGCTACACGTTGTCATAGCAACTATTATCACCATGTATAAGTAAAACAAAAATCCAAAAGTTCACTTCTCCTTGGTTTGAGTTATTGCTAATTTCTACCTCTGGTATGATCATTTTTTTCGGAAACTATCCAGCCTCTAGGATGCACCAAGACATCAATGCCCCTCATACATTATAAATACATTGTAATAGATGCTTGGAGCACCCTAGGGGCTGGATAGCCATTTCTCTTTTTTTCTACAGCAGGGATATTTCTTTTGTGGTGTTTGTCGTACATCCTTAGATATTTTCTAGACCATAAAAGCTTTCTTTGCTCCAAATATCTTCCTTCTAACATTTTTGGTTCACACCATTCCTAGGCTTCTACCTTATCTTCTGTGTCAGTTCAGGAATCACCACTTTCTATAAATATTTCTCAGTTTAAGTTTTCCATTAAACTCTTGTTTGGGTATTCTTCCAATTGTATAGTACCTTCTTCGTTTCATCCTCATCTTCTTCTTTATATATGGTATGTATTTCCTCTATATATACTACTTTCATACCTTCATTAAAAGGCATATATACCACTTTTCCATTTCCTTGCAGTACAAGCGGTTATCTTTCTACATGAAATATCCCACTGTTGTTTACAGGCCTTTTTATGTCCAAAATGATATTGAGTATATCCTAAATCCCTTGATACATATGTATGACTTCAAAATCTGCTTTTGCTTTTATTCCCATGAAATCCACTTGTACATCTCTCAATGTTCCTAAAGGAAAATTTGGGATGTCCATCAGCTGGAGCAATATCATACGGTGTTTTGTGAAGTTCTGACCCACTGAATGCTTACCACACTTTCTTTGGCATATGTTTATGTCAACTCCTAAATCTAGTAAAGCTCTTTTTGCTATTCATCCATTGAATTTCACATCGAGCAAAACTAGTTCTTCCATTTTTCCTATGTTTTTTCCAGAGTTCTGATTTGAGATCTTCTTCTCTCCGTTGAAATAACAAAACTAGAGGCTTTCCTCCAATTTCATATTTATTAGTTTACTCAGTGCACGTTTAACTTGGATTTTACTTATTTTAAGTTTGAACTCACACTGCAAAGATGATAATGCATAGCTCGATCAGTAGTTGCATCAACATTTGTAAAATTTTCAATTTCATATTTACTTTTCTTGTCCAGCAAAGAAGGCACCAGAAAACATTAAATATTCGTACAATTAAATTTTGCCAATTACAACATACGGGTATTATTGAACGGGACATCAAGAAACATAAACCATAACGAATACAAGTTTTGAGTCACAAATGCTACAGACTCATTTTAAAGTTTGGCTGGAGAGTAAAATTATTAATGAGAACAGCTATATGGCACTTGGAATAATAAGCGTACCACAACCTATGACAACATTCAAATTATCTGCTAATGATTAGTTGTTCTAAGATCTCAAAGTAACCCAACAATAAATGCATCTACTGTCTGTAAGGCTGTGGTCTAGTGACATGTTTAAGTTACATGAACCATGCTTAAGAACTGACGGAGATGCTTCTTATGTTGTAACGAGTAAAATGGAATTAGGAACCCTCTTTATGGACAGTGGAAAGGGGTTTTCTTATTATCATCAACAACAACAGCAATAATAATAGAGATAAATTTACAATAAATTTAAAAAAAAAAACTGGAGACTTTATTTGAGCAACAACAATGATGAATCGTGATAATAATAGATATTAGCTTAAAATAGACAAAACAAATGCCAAGGAAACTAGATTAAGTTATGTTCATAACTTACTAGGCCCACTGCCCACCTGAACCTTATTAATTAGGTTAAATTGGGTTTATTGCATCCATTTTTAATGGTATCCCTAGAGTTGAGACTAAGATTTTACCAAAGGGAGATACAGCTCAACAAAAGTCTCTTGTGAAAAAGATTTCATGATTATTAGTTGACTTGGAACACATGCTAGCATTAGCAACATCACAGTCAACCAAGTCTATAGACTGCAATTAATCTGTTGGCCCAAGGTTTGCCGTTGCGCCAACCTATTAACGTCTGATACAAACACCAAAGAAAAACAAACCACGAGAGGCCGTTAAGCCACGTTGTGAATCCTCGAGGACGGTGCTGAACAACCAAGGGGATGAAGGCACCAACCTTCCAACAATCCCCCCCCTAGGGCGACTGAGGGATTTGAACCCGTGACCTAAGCTCTGATACCACTTGTTGGCCCAAGGCTGGCCGTGCGCCAAAAGATCGACCTATTAACGTCTGATACAAACAACAAAGATAAACAAATCACGGGAGGCAGTTAAGCCATGCCGTGAATCCTTGAGGACGACGCTGAAGAACCAAGGGGACGCAGGCACCAACCTTCCAACATAATCAACTAAAAATTCACCCATGCACCACAATACATGTAGCATTAAGTCACCCTATGCTGGTTTGTGTGTTACATGTGGATCTATAAAAGTACAGAGTATACAAGAAAAAATGTAGAAACAGGAGAATAGAGATTTCCAAACAAAATCAGAGATGTAGTATTAAGTCACCTTATGTTGGTTTGTGTGTTACATGTGGATATACAAAGTATGGAGAATACAAGAACAAAAGTAGAGATAGCAGAATAGAGATTTCCAAATAAAACTGGAGGCTTTCCTCTAATTTCATACTCATAAGTTTACTTAGTACATTTTAAACTTGGATTTTACCTAATATCATTTTGATCTCTAACTGCAAAAACAACTATGCATAGCTTTAAGGGTAGATCATATTCATTAATAAAAAAATTTATATTTATATTTGTTCTTCACCTTGCAAAGATGACATTGATAGTAGTATGACAAAATAAAAAATTTGATCATACCTTCTGCACCCGTGCAAGGAGACGAGTAAGATTGCTTTTCAGGCTCCGCACACGCTCAAGGCTCTTGGTACTGACATTTCTAGCCAGCTCATCCAATACAGGGTAAGCTTCTCGCTCAAGTTCTGCAACATTTGTATCCATGTATGTACAAACCACCTCCAGAGCTATTTCCAATACACGGAACTCAAATGGAAGTTCACGCTGCAACCCATCTGCTGCTTCGGGGACAGGTAGCCAGCGTCCAGGTGAAGTTGCAGCAGAAGTGCCAGGCTTTTCCTGCTGGCCTGTGGAATTACTTCCCTGAATCTTAGATGATATTCTGGAAGGAAGTTGTTGCCTGAGTTGATCCACAAATTGAAGAACAGCTTGGTTCAATGGATCAAGCAAGAAGACCTCTTCAGCAGTAACAATTGCCTTAATAAATTCCAAATTGACCACCATGGCTTTCTCCCTAGCTGTGTATTGAATCCAATAAACCAAACAGTAAACGGAACTCCTGTAACTTTAAGCCCAGAAAGAGCAGGACAAGAACCATGAAAGAAATGGATTATGGAATACATTCACTCGCAAAACATGAACTATTTTCATTTCAAGTTATTGAGAAAGCTCAGAAGTTACTACCAAATGATCTGCCCTAAAAGGCTTCAAAAAAACATCAACATGGAACATGTCACAACACAATTATAGTACAATAACATGTGAACGGGTATCATGCATCTAATCACTAAACAATGTTGCCCAACCACATGGCTTGAATTTTGGAACAGATACTCAGGAAACTAAAAATCAAGGAACCATGAATCTGCATTTCAGTCAAGTCATTATAAGAGACTGGCATACATATTTTACTAAATATTTTCCTCTTCTTTCCAAATAGCCTAAACTACAGTCAGAAAGTTCATTAATTGTTACCATCCTACTTTTTTCTTTTTCACTGTACCAGAGGAACCAGCCTTCATAAAAAATTATCCATCAATTTCAATTTGCACTTAAGTTAGCAATATCCAACATGGAAAATTTCTGATACTTTTTTGCTAAGTTACCGATTCAGGTACGGATACGGGTATGGAATCGCGGAATCGGCAAAAAAAAAAATCCTTGGGTATGGGTACGTCCATACATACATACATACAAATATATATATATATATATATATATATTCAAACATCAAAATTATTAAATATAATTATATAAACTATCACTACCATTATTGATTATTACAATGATAAAATCCATACAAATATGAAATATACAATGTAACTTTCCATGCATAAATGATAAATCATAAATCATAAATCCATAATTGCCAATGCCTTTACTTCTCTCTCTAAAGCATTCTTAGATTTTATTTGAAAGGTTTTTAAGGCTTAGAGTTTTAGACAACTGACAACCATGGTATTACTGTAATTAGGTAATGAAATATCATTTGCATTAAAATCCCTGCAGTACTCCATCACTGATGATGCATATCACTGCAGCAGATGTTGCTCAGATCCATACAAATCCACTTTAACAACACAAATTGCAGCTGTATATGAATGAACTGAAAAAAATCTGGTATACAATACAGAGGAAAACATTCTAAATTTATAACTGGGTTTATGGAACATTTTCTCCCACAGAGGACCCCGCCGCCTGGGATGAACCCGGGCGGAATCCACGGGGAACCAGGCTCGGACCAGGACCTGTAAGAAATCCAAACCAGGATCCGAGGCAATTGGGGAAGAATCAGTAACTTAGCTTTTTTGAAAGCTGAATTTTGGCATTCTACCTTTACATATAGTATGGAAACATTCTTAAAACTTTATATCAAATAGATTCGATGTACATTTGCTGCTTCTAGCAAGTTAAAAAAATATGGTGCCGACTTATTCCTTTAATAAATTTCCAAGATTGTGATAGATGATGGAAAGGGGAGAATTGTACTGCTATTAGCCATGGCCCTTCTAAGAGAACTTGAAAATATATAAATTATATCAATTGTTTTCTAAACCTATGTATAGCTGAAGTCTCAGAGAGCCAGAAGTTATACAGCTAAAACCGTGATGATTTTCAGATAAGATGGGATCTGAACAATAAACAACATCAATAGAAAACATGTATAAGTTAACAAATTTCATATTTGTGGAGCAGAATTTATTTTACAAAACCATTTTGCCATCTCACTATGGACAGAATCCTAGCACCTGCTGATATGTTTTATCCCTTATTTTTTACCATTCAAAGCAGACTATTAAAAATTGAAGAGGTTTCTGGCCAAGGTTGTCAATACTGTCATCAAGGATACAGAGGGCCTCTGCTTTGACAGATATTTGAGCTCAGATAACAGTTTTGGCTATGAGATGGGAAGTAAAGAGCACCTAGTGGAGATGTACTATAGTAATAATGATAATATACCATTAGGGCACAAACACCCATTTAGCCTTACAGTTTTACAGGGAAAACATTTCTTTTACAAGAGAATGTTATGCCTGGGGAAACTTGTATGACAAAAAGCTAGGTTCTTATTTAGACTAGAATGTGTTGACGTGTCTAAAGTCGCATCGCTGCAACTCTATCCACCCAACGCAGAATAGAATGACCTCGCCAGGTATCCTATCCTTTCTTGTATAAGGAAGCCTTATGCTGTTTGGTTTGATCATGTGGGGACAACCTCAAGGTTCCAAATGTCAATTCTTGACTACGGGATAACTCAACAGTCGATGTGTTTTGTTGGAAGCACAAGGGGTCTTACGTTTTCCAACAAGCTGGTCTGCACCCTATAATGCTGCGATTCTCAAGCTGCGAAAAAAAACCAAAAGAGAAGGGATAGGAGACCTAAGGACAGCGATAAGAATGACTAGTGCAGCGGGTAGACAGATTTCCATTAACAGATTCTTGTTTCGCCAGAGACACCCTCACAACTACACAAGAACAGTGCAATCTCCAAGGGATGAAGGATTTTCAGACCAGAGACATTCATTTAGGCACCCAATCCTGGCGCAGCCTAAGACAAAGACCTACAGTTCAACTAAGCACAGTAAGTTTCAGACTAACCATGCACAGTGGCCTACAATCAGCAAGCCCCCAATGTTATGAACTTGAAATGCATCAAATACCCTTCCACATTTTGCCATTAAAATCCCTGCACTCTAATTAACCAACTAAAAGAGAAACCATGCAAACAAAAGAAAACAAAGACAACAAACACCATGATTCAATGTTCATATATTTGCTTCGGCTGCCATTACAACAATTTCTGCACCAGTTCTACTCTACTCCTAACTACTAAATTCTAACCTTCTAGCAATCTAAATAGAATCTAACTGTCTACAAAAACTCTAACCCTTTACAAAGAGAGGCATCCTACCTTTTATAGAATTTACAAATTTGAATCGAAGGGCAGGATTGACTGCATCCAGGGGCTGCAATTTGCCTTCCAGAAGCTGGCAGCTTTACCCATGCCTACTCAATTCTTAGCTATCCACCCAACCACCTTTTCAACTACCTATCACTATTTGGCTTCAATTTGGGTCTATCCGATAGTTGGAAACAACTGACCTGTGTTCCACTTTGTTTCAAAATATCTTGAGCAGGACCCACAGGCAGCCTTACATTAAACAATTTCAGTTTTTAAAACTGAATTTTTGGAATTAAATCCAGCTGTGCATTTCTCGAGAATGCATAATTGTTGCATTCTAAATGTTCTTCGGTCTTTGGTCTCGGTGATGGACTTCAACTTGTAGTCTGGTGGTGGCGCGTTTCTTCATGCTTCATCTTGCGCCTAGCTTTGATCTTGTGTTAAGTCGTCACTTTAACTCCTGCCGATGTCCTTTTCCTGTGAACAATATTTTTATTTAACGTCTGGCTTCGTCTCGGTGGAGTTCGAGCTTGAGAAGCTCTTTGTGAAATGTATCTTTTAAATGTCTCTCCTCAAACATGAACTCCGATTCTTTGTCTTGATTTGCTCTCTAACTTAGATGAAATTTAGGCCTGAGAGGTGAACTGCGAGATGTTAAGTTCAATTTCGAACGCTTCACCTAAAATGTGAGATTTCTTCATATTTTACTTGCCTTTGTTTATGATTTTTGGGCTTGAGAAAACTCTTGGTGCGACTTGACAAGTTTAAAATGCACTCATTTTGAATTTCGGGCCTAAGGGGCCTTTGTGCGACCTTTTCTTTTGAATGATCTTTGACTAAAAAAGAAGACCCTAGACCCTCCTCCTTCAACTTAGACCTTTTGAGTTCTTTTTTCGGCCTAAGAGGCAAAAATGCACGACTTAGTTTTTTTTCTTCAATTTCGGCTGAAGAGGTTCTTAGGGCGAATTTGGAACCTTTATTCATTTTCGGCTTGTTAACATCTTTTAACCTTTTTCGGCTTATGAAAGGTTTTCAGCCTAGAAGGCTATTTTGCGAACTTGTTATTTAGCCCCCTTTCTCCTTTTTCGGGCTATAAGGGGAGAATGCGTGAATTTGTTTTATTTTGCAAAACATTTAAAATGGCCGAACTTTGCTTTCAAAAACCTCCCCTCGTATTTTCATTTCAATATGAAATTTCAGCAATTTTATGCACATTTATAATGAACTGCGTGATTTTTAGGCTTTGGTTGTTTTCGGCCCTAGAGGCTCATCTTGTGCGATTTTATTTTAGTGATTTTTGGCCTGGAAGCCGATTTCGATAGGCTTTGTGCATTTCGGACTCCTTTGCAATTTCGGGTATCTTCCCTAAGGTGCGCGATTTTAACTTGAATAACTCTTCTTGGGCAAATGAGGTGAAATATACGATTCATGCTTGGGAGAAGTCGAGCTTAAGAGTGGAAATGAACGATTTTTGGTTGCCTTATAAAATTCGGGTGATGAATGAGAAATGCGAGATGTCTTCTTTGCTTCATTTTCGGCTCAAATGAGGAGTTAGCGCGAAATATTCTCCCAGCCCTAATGGTTTGCGCGATTCTGGAGTGAGCAAGTGACTTCGGGCTCCATGAGGAATTAGCACGATGTAGTTTTGCTTTAGCCTTTTGACCACAATGTGCAATTTTACTGACTTGCAAATCAAACAAAACATCGAACTTGCACTTCGGCCTTTTATGCCGATTTTGAAGTTTTATAGAGCCTTTATTAATTTTCGGGCTCGATGGTTATTTTGCCAGCTTATGTCAATGATTTTATACTTCGGGTTAAGAAGGTAATTTGAGAGTTTGTGTCTCGCAATTTGGGCTTTTAGGCCGACTTCAGACTTTTAACGACCTACATTTCGACCTTCTAAGCCAAATTTTGACTTTTGTCTTTTTGAATTCTTGCCTTAAAGGCCGATTTTGAAGCTGCTCTATGGATTTCGGCTTTGAGATGGCTGAGTGTGCGATTTAGACTTTCTCATCTTTTCCTTGTCCTCTAATTTTCGAGTAAGTTGGCTGAATTTGAGTTTTAGCCTTCCATTATGGCCATGTAGCCTGATTTCGTGACTTTAAGTGGTATTTCGGCTACTTTCTCCATTTTGGAGGTTTTGAATGATTCTCGGCCTATAAGCTTAAAATGCAAACTCAAACCCCTTACCATTTTTGGTCATATGAAGCCTATTTGCACGACAAAGTTTCTTTTATATCATTTTCGGCTCCGAATGCCTATTTGTGCAATTCTCATTGTTTGTGATTTTTCGGACAAATGAGAGGATTTCGCGAAGTATACTTCTGGCTTCACATCGCACATTCTCCTTCGGGCAAATATAACAAAAAGACAGGGTCCCCTGAAACAGGGGTGTGTGTGCAGAACGCACAACAGAGAGCAATTATGTAATGTCCCGTTTACTTTTGTTTTGAGTATTTCAAGCCCTAGTACACAATAGCAATGATTTGGCACAATCCTTAATAAATATTAACTTTACTTTCCTTGAAGGTTCAGAAATAACTATTAATATTTTTGTATAGGAAAGTATATTCTGTGTACAGCCCAGGAAATGACAGAATTAATTCCAGTATCAGTTGCTGTTTTAATCACAAAGACTGCAGCAATCTACTTTATATGAATGCCTTTGAATTTTAGTCAACTAAATCAGCAGGGGGCGGGGGGGCAAGGGGGGGCTTGTTATCCTCTAATTTCAGACCTTGAGGGATTTTCTCCTCAGGTTGCTGAACCACAGTCCATGCTCCACAAGGAGTAATAGCTTGATATAAAATGTACTCAATGATGATCTTCTCCCCTCATTTGATCTCTTATATATAGGATCTTCTACCAACAGTCCCAACTCTCCCACTGCCCTTGGAAATAAACTTTTAATTATATTTTCATAATATTAATTAATCCTTCCTCTGGCACCCACAATTCCCTTTTTTCTTCTTTCGCAGCTTTTTCTTATCTGTGGACTGCCTATGCAAATTACTGCATCTTTAATGATCTCCCAATGTTCCCTTGGGTAGTGGATCATTATATCTTTGGCAGGGAATCATTTTTATTCAACTTTTTAATACTACATAAAGGATTGCAGCCATGAACCTCATTAATGGCTGCTCTTCAATGCTCCCCTTAAGACTGATAATTTGCCTTCTTCGTTCTCATGGAATTAAATCTGTTTCAGATCATTATCAGATCGGATCAAAGCCTATTCCCTAAATGCTTTAATCCCAAGACCTATGGGAAAATAATAGGCGTTGGGTTAATCATGTTCTAATTTTAAGAAGGGGGCATTACAAATTAATCATCCCCACACCTTCCAAACTTTGACAAAAACACTTCTATTGATCCCTATAAAACACTTCTGGACCCTGATCTGTTTTTTCAATTTTAAAAGACAATGGTCTCATAGGGACCTATATGTAAAGACTCCATATGAAGCCATTTTAAGCCTCTCTTGTGCTATAAAACAAATAAGTTACATGATTGTATACTGCCAAACCCTGAAATATTTGAAAGACTAGGGAGGAGGATTCATGGCGTATAAGGCAGATGGTTGAAAATGGCATTCAACATGGAAATAAAACTATCTGTAAAGCCTGAGTCGTGGATTGGCTGGTAATCAATCCTATTCTAGCATTCAAAGCTAGGCTGGTGGAGAAACACCAGAACCAGAAAGATATGTGTAACATGCAAGGAGGAAACAAGAGGGATTCAGGGCATATAACGGAGATTGATGAAAATGCCAATCAACGTGGAAACAAAGCTATCTTTAAAACCCGAGTCATTGATTGTCTGGTTATCAATTCTATTCTAGCAATCAAAGATAGGCTGGTGGAAAAATACCAGAACCAGAAAGATATTTGTAACATGCAAGTAGGAAACAGTTAAACATGACTTTCACAATTATGGAGTAACACAGCCACTGGGAACTAGGTCTCACTCAAATATGCATTTCTCTCACTCGTGGACCAGTCCATTGGAAACAAATCATTTGAGAGGCCTGTGTATGGTCCAAATCCAAATGGTGAAGATTTATGGAATACTATCCAAGAACATTCCTTTGAATATAAACTGGAAATATTTTCACACAATAAGCCTATAGTTATACAGATGCTGCCTAGTGTTGTAATAGTAGTTGTAATCCTATAAGGATGCCTCCTAGCCATTCCATTTACTCTCTAATTGTAATCATAGATCTAAATTGATAAGAACACCACCTAAATATTCCATTTACTGTAATTGTAATGATATTGTTTTCTAATGTAGTACGAGATGCATTCTTTCCAAAGATGACGAATAAAGTGCCCCATAATATACCAGATATCCAATACAGAATTACTACCAAGTTAATATCTTCAAATGACTCGCATCAAGTTGTTACAGATAAGATTGAATTAGAGTAGCCATCTTTCCACCAATTTATTTGTAGCGGTAATCATCAAATTTTGTAAAGTTGATTGTCAGTTATACCAACAGAAGGAAAAACGCTGAAAAACATTATTAGCAGATTAAGTTCGGCTTAGTACCACATTGCACATGACAGCCAAGTCAGGCACCAATTTAAAGTATGAGACTCGTTTGTAGAAGTCTATGCAGCTGTCAAATTTTGTACCCTGGGAAAACCCAACCTTAATGATCAACCCTATTGAGTGGTACCGATGCCTAAAAGTAAACAGCCAGCACGTTATTTGAATTTCTTATTTGGTGTCAAAGCCCCAAAATAGTGTCCTAACTGTTTTAAGCTTTGCCGGCACTAATGGAGAAGCTCTTATTCTGAAGTGTACGAGGCATAGACCTTCAATCTGGATGGGGTGTACACTGTAGTCTAAATACCACCAGAGAGTACTGTGTCCTCATACACTATAACCTATCATCTGATCTAAACATAGCCAGAGATGACTGTCATATTATGTAAGCTACCCTCTAGTCTAAGCACGGCCAGAGGTACGCCGGCGCCGGCAATGATAGACCTTAGAAGACCTCTCATTTCTCTTTCTCTAATTTGTTTTTCTCTATATCCATAAACACCCCCAAATTCAAAATTACTGGCCACCAATAATTGGTTACTTGTCAACAATTCACTAATTTACTTGAAAAATCCATAAAAGCCTTGTTTACAAAAACAGGAAAGAGCGTTATCAGCGAAAGTAGAGTGTAAGAAAACTTACCTAAAATGTTCGATGAATGGGAAAAGACGGGACCAAGGATCCTCAAATCCCTGGCAGGAATTGAGACGCGCTTCATGATCATGTGCTTATCGCATTCCAGCACTTCTGAATTCCCATCTGCATCGAAGCGCATCCATAGCCGAAACCCCGCCTTCTTCTTGCTCCTCTGAAGCTGTGGCTGAAGCTGAAGCTCTGCCTCCGCGTGTGGACTGCTCTCGATTAAAGCATACGATCCGTCAGCCCCCTTTTCCTCACGATTGAATATCCTTCTAAGCCCACTTTTCCCCATTGTTCAGCCAAATAATAGCATAATTGAAGCAGAGCCCAGAATATTCATAGAGACTCACAATGCAAAGTTGTTTGACAGCATGGTTGAGCACATCCTGAGAAAGTGGGCAGATGAAAAAGGAAGGAGAGTGATAGCGCAAGGTTCATCAAATCAAAACATTTAACAATTGATTATTCAATTATTTTGACGCCTATCACTTAAAAAGTTTGAAATGCCCATACATCAGCGGAATCTGAAAGATCTTATTATATCAATGTAATTTAAAGCAATTATCTATAAGTTTCATGAAGAGTTTGACATAACAATCAGAATACAAGTAAATAAATTTTGATTGCTACGTCTATTCAAGAGTTATAAAAGCGTTTGTTTGTCCTTCACCACTCTTATGAAGATGTGGGTATGCAAGTTAACTTTAGCAAGACCAAGATCGTTTTTTTCTTGATAAAAAATAAGAAATAGCTTAACTTTTATTTTGAAGGATGTATTCTAGAAGAACTAATAGAGTGTAAAGACATTGGGATTGACTTCAACAACAATCTTGGTTAAGAAACTTGTGAAAAGAAAAGAATTTTGGGAGAGTGGAGAATGTTTCTTGTTCTTCAAAAAAGATGCGAAGAAACATAGTTATGAGATTGGAAAACAATTCAAACAATATTTCAGCTAGTAGTAATCTTGGTGGTGTTCTGTGGATGTAACATATGTGCTAGCAACACTTTAGACACAACTAGATGCAAATAGAGAGAATCCAAAAATGCATGATCACTAGTAAATTCAAGTGAAAAATGTCAATCCCCTATGAGATTATTCTCACTAAAACAAGTGCAATTTCTATTGAAGCCATTACTATCGCGTGTCTTCAAAGATCCTTGAAAAAAAATGAGTAGATGGATGTGAATAGTTGGCCCAATGTTGCCTTTAAAGATGTCTTGAGTGAAAGAAATAAGTCGTGGATGAAGCTAAATTGCAGGTGGGTAAAAAAATGGTGCATTCACTTGAATGCTTGCCCTAATAACAACAAACAAATAAAGAAATTTGTTGTATGTAAGTTTTACAAGTATGCGGCAAGACATTAAGGAGAAAGAAGAAATATTATCTCAATCAATTTAACCTCACTTTGAGCCATCAACAAAAGGCCTATTTAGAAGTCAATATCCCTTAAAGATCAGAGATTGCTATTGCCCAATTAAGGACTAACTTGCATTATCTTTGGTGTCAAACAAGTAGATGGAAAAGGTTAGAAGACATTTGGGAAGAGAGAATGTATATTTTGCACAATTGGGATAAGTTGAAATAGAAAAATATTTTATTTTGGATTGTAAAGATTACAAAGACACTCAATTCGACTATAAAAATTACAAAGCCACTTGATTCAAGTCCATGGTGATTTAGTTGCAACTTCATTTTAAGATGTATTCAGCAAGAAGATACTTGAGATAATAGAAGAGTTCGTTATCAAATTGAATCCAGCAAAAGATCAACACTTCACAAAGTAAAAATAGTGCAGGTTTGATGTCTCGTAAACTATATTTGACCCCGTGTGTAACATGATGCTACTACTAAGCTTAAAAACAAAAAGCAAATGAACCATAGTAACATAAGGGAAAGACAAACAAGAAGAAGCCTAGATATCTATAACATTTTATTTTTTTTAGAAAACAATTGCAGTAAACTATTTAACCTTTCTACAAGATAGCAATGAACCAAGAATGAGCAAGAGCTTATATAATAAAATGCCTATTCTGTCTTTAAGAACATAACATAAAAGTACAAAAGTGGTTTAGAGTTTACAACACTTGGTAGTCCATCTGTTTATCCTTAATCTTATGAACTTTTTGACAAGAGGGAAAGTATCTTTAGGGTGATTTACCACTCAAACATAGACCTGGCGATCTCCCACACAACTTTCAACTGAAAGAGACACTGCCCTTTGCAAGGGTGTAAGCAGGTTGATTGGTCTAATGCCATCTAAGACTGATGTTTCAACTCTACACAACTCTAGTCAGTCACTTACCATAGGATCAAACTCCTAACTAGCATGACCTCTAACTAGGTGGTGTATATGGACCATGTGAACTGGTGAACACTCGCTTAGCATAGAGTCACCTTGCCCGATTGTTTTCGTTTGCAAACATGAATAAATGTGTAGTCCATGTTCACAACCCTGCTTGATTAGAACCAACATAAGGGTTTAGTCTTACTAAGCAATAGGGATGTCTCTTATGCTAACTACATATTGACATGACTTAGAGACTCACCGGCATTAAGTTTAATTACCATTCTAGTTCCAGACTTGTAGTGACAAGTTTTACAGTGTTTAGCTTTTATATTAAGGTCACAATAATTAACTTGATTTTCTATTGTTTATGTATTATTGGCTCCATACTCATGATCATGAATGGCATACTACTTGCCTCCTCATAATTACAAGTATGAGTCTCCAGTCAATGACTCATTGTCATTATCTTTGCTTTGAGATATTGTACCATGCCTTACAATATGTGAGGAAGAGTTGAATACATGTTTACATCTAGACTCTGTATTCATTCTCTCTTTGGAATTTCAAATTCACTTCATGAATTCTGTTATATTAAATCAATATTTCCTTCTTAATGGACTAAATTAGGGAAATATAAGTTTGATTCTGA
This sequence comes from Cryptomeria japonica, assembly GCF_030272615.1. Lineage (NCBI taxonomy): Eukaryota > Viridiplantae > Streptophyta > Pinopsida > Cupressales > Cupressaceae > Cryptomeria > Cryptomeria japonica. The sequence goes on along the minus strand of NC_081406.1, from coordinate 600,906,004 downwards.
CAATGTGTTCATTTTTAGGTGAGTATTTGTTTAAGTTTCTGAAGTTGCCATGAGCAATGACTGTTAATGTAACATAGAGAGGGTTCCCATATAATTATTGTGATAAACCTTCGTCTTAAGAGGAATTTCAGAATACATACATACTTAATGCAGTATTTGAAACATAAAATTTAGATCATTTTTAATTACTTATGCTCTTTACTTTTTTCTATTTCATAGAAGACTCTACGAGGTATGTTCTGCTACTATGACCTCAAAAAGTAATAGCATGCTATGATTTTTACAACTAATCTTTAACATTCATAGCAATAGATGATTATCGTTCTTATTGAAGCTATTGCCTTTCTTTGTGACAACAATTTAATTTAACCATTAATTCCAAATTATATAATTTCCAATTTCAAAAATAAAAAGATAATCCATTGTGCATAACCTGGAGTAAGCTTGTTCCCAAACCAAAGTTGAGCTCTATGCTTTCCAAACATTCCTCTTAGCTTGTCACTAAATTCCTTGCAAAGTATTTTCTTCACTTAGCTCCTTTTGTAATGCAAAGCCAATTCGTATTTTTCTTTCCATTTGAGAATGTGTTAAACAAGGTTTGCTTTCTCCTTTTATTGTATGGACTTCAAACTTTATCTTTGACCACTTATTTAAGTAGTTATGTGAATTACCCTTCATTTAGAGAAATTTATTTTCATCTCCATGAATTACATATCAAATGATAAAGATTACTTCACTCACATTGGTGAGCTCAGTGAATTCCTTGTTTTATAGCTTAGTGGCGACAACCATGGTTGGTGTTGCCTTATCATGCTTGCAAATTAACTGAAGCTCATATTACTATCATTGCCTTGGATTTTATAATCCATGTAGCATGGATTTCAATTTCTTTTTAATATAAAATGTGGTTGTTCACTTTAATCTACCGCCACTTGAAAAGAATATGGTTAGTATTGAGTTTACTCTTCATAATAAATATAATCGATATGATGAAGTTGCTCACACAAGTGAGCATGGCCTTCAACCATTATGTTCATGTGTTAATTCGTCAATAAATTCTTGATTATCAATAAATATACTATATAACCATGATACATGCTATATGAGGTATATATCATACATAAGTATATGTATGTGTATATTTGTGTTGCATTAATATGTCGCACTCGTATACACATATATACATGTGTGTATATACTTCTGATAGTATGCACTCATAGTCATCTATATATATCAAATATATTTTAATTAAAATAAAGTTAAAATCCAAAATGATTATCAATACTATTATTAGATGAGCTTAGTTATCTGATGGCTGAGGTCAACACTAAGAGTTCAAGATAAGAAGTAACCATAACCACTAGACTGACTAACTAGAGTTAACCAATCAGGTACCTAGTACACAACTCTTCATGTCTCTAGGCTCTATCAGCAAAACATGACATGACCAACACTTATAGGTTTGGAAACTCAGATGGCAACTTGACCACTCAATTGCTTACCTCCCATTCCCGATGAAACTTTCCCTCCCTTCCTAGAGGATGATGAATAACCTGCATCCACTATGGCAAAACAATGTAATTAGGCTAAAATCTCATCATTAGCTTTAACATGTATAAACATGATTAAATAGCTCATTAAAACTTAATGATTCTTCAAATGAAACCATTCACATATGCATTTTGAACCACTATTCAATGATATTAAACAACATCATATATCTCGGTGTATTAAAACATAACAAAATATCAGAAAACAAGAGAGATGTAACATTGTGAATGTTAAAATATTAGACCATTTGAACTCACTTTATCTTTATTATGACTATTCTACTCTTCACTACAAAAATGTAAACACAAAAGTATTTTTTAAACTTTTGTTATAATACAATATTATAGTAATGAATACAATTTAAACAAAAATATTAAAATATTTTCTAGTATTAATATTGTGAGAAATTATGTACTTCTTATAACATCTATAATAAAATTCATCCTTTCTCATTCGTACTTTTGTAATAAATTTCGTATAACTTTGTGTCACACCTACTCTCATTCCTCCTTGCGGTCGTTTGGCACCTTACACAACTTCAAGGATGCCCTGGATGCTTGCGTTAATGATCTTGTCAGCGAGGACATGCAATTTTGATCGCCCAAGGTTCCTTTGGCAATACGTTCCCCTTTGGCTTCAAGTGATTCATAGGGTTTCACATGGGTAAAGAATAATTTGCATCTCCCCAATCTTTTTTTGAATCCCTACCTTTACTCTCCTCCTTTTGTGGCGATGGTCAATTTGGACACTTTACCATTTAAGCATTTAGAATCAATTCAGAGAATTTTAGGGAGGAATTCCTAATGGAGCACACCCTCATTTATAGATTCACCAAATCAAGGTAGAAGCTATGCAATCTATATGCATGGATATAGGAAATTTAGAAGGATGATATAAAGGAAGAAGTAAGGCAGGGGTCTCATGAGGGGGGCTTAAGCTCTATTTTTAAGGAAGAGGCGGTTCCATGAATAAAAAGAATTTGTGCTACATGATTATTTGGAATCTTTTCCAAAAAAATAGAATCCCCTACTTTTTAGGCATGCAAATTTGAACGGGTGAAAAAGGGGTGGGGCTAGAAATTGCCCCACCAGCTTAGGGATGGTATTTGCCTCTTGTCAAACATCTAAGTTTAATCTCTATTAAAAAATAGTTTTAGAGGGAAATAAATTATTTTTGCTTGTTTTATTATGCGAATGCAAAAATATTATATTCATGAGACCACCGACTTCCTTAAATTTTGGAGCTTAAATTTTTTAAGCTAAGCTACACTACAAAATTCATGGGACCGTCAGCTTTAAAATTCTCCTAAAAAATCTCAATAGCTCCAGCTCTATTTTTTAGGATGCCCCCCTCCATGGTGTAATGTCCCCGTTTTAGCAGACTTGGTTTTGTGAGATTAGCCTATTATCCTGACCCTCGTAGGCTAATGTGTTGGATAGAGGGTCTTTTGAGGATTGGTATCATCTCCAGTGTTCAGAGTGCTTCAGTTTGGTCTTTGTTTGGTATCATTCGGACATCATTTGCTCTACTTCCTATTTTTAGTAAGTCTTGGGATGTTAGAGATGGACCCCTGCTATTTTTAGTAAAGGGGGTATAGTCATATGCAGCTTCATCATGTCAGCTCCCAGTTCAGACGGCGTTCAAAAATGATGAATATTAATGGAGATATTAATGTTTATTTAGTTTAAATAAACATTAATGTTTTGAGCTTATATTATTAAGTTATAATATAATTTTATATTATAACTTAAGTAAGAGTCCAAGTATCATTAAAGGGGACCATTTAATTAATTAATTGTGGCTCTTTTACCAAAGTGAAATATTAAATGACAAAGTGAAAATATTATATCATTAAATGTCACTTAATATCATTAATTGATTTAATGCCTTATTGGAGAAAATCGAACCTTCATGGGAAATATATATAAGGCTTTTGAAAAGAAGAGAAGGGGAGAATTGATCATTGTTATTTTTGATGAGAAGACTTGTCTCTTGGCTTTGGAGAAGAAGTTGGGGTTTCTGCAGCTTGTCCAGAGTATCGGCATTGGAGAACGTGAAGACTTCATTGCATCAGCAATCTGAGGGTGTGAGATATTCATCTGAAGTTGTTCCTAGGGTTGGCTTCATCCAGAAGTTGACATTGTGCTGATTGGAGATTTATTTTCAGATTTATTGGCGTAGCTGAGGGCATATGTATATGGCAGACTGAGAACATCATACAAAGGGTTTATTTGCTGCTACAGTGTCGTGAACAGTGCGCTATAGTATCGTGAACAGTGCGCATGAACAGTGACGTGAACAGTGCGCATGAACAGTGTCGTGAACAGTGCGCTACAGTAGTTTGAGTTCTATAGAAGGGGATTTAGAAAGGTTGAACAGCTATATATATTTGACAAGGGATTTGCATATGAGGAGAATCAAACCAATATATCAAGGCAGCCATTGAAATTCCAGGTTTTCTATCTATGGTCATTGTATTAGAAAATCATTACTTCATCGCATCATTTTCTATTATGATTATATCATGAAATACTTGGAGGTTGCATATGTTTAATGGAGATATAAGTTGCATATTCCACATTCATGGTAACATTCAACATTGATCAGCCACTTAGCTTTCATGCCAATTGTTTGCTTAAATGCCTAATGGCTGTAGGTATACATTGGGATGCATGACAAGTGTTTGTCTTAATGTCAACTAGTTGTACTAGTTAATTTCAGTAATTACATGTGTGTGTAAAGGTCTAAAACAACTAGTATATCATTTCTATAACAACTTTGCATTGTTAGAAGCTTTCCATAACTTCATTTGCAGCCTACAAACCCAAAGAAGACAAATAAAGAATTCACTACAGCGGCTTCAAACATTGTATGCCAAGTGTTTGACAATATTCCTTGGGGTTCAAATAAGCGAAACAGGGTCAGATTAGCCAAGGGATATTACAGTGGTATCAGAGCGGTTTCCTGCCAACCTATTGGGTAGATTGATTCAGCTAGTTAATCATGGTTACTTCAAGTACCCAGAATCAGTGGGACCAGAATATGAAGCAAGTGTATTCCTCATTGGAAAAGTTAAAACAAAACCAGAAGAAGCTGGATGAATTGATTTCACACCCTGCAAAACTTGATAGAATTGCTCGGTATATGACATCTATTTTTAAGGATAAAAAGGTGAAACTTGAAGAGAATGTGGTGATTATTGACACTCAAGAAGTTGTTATCAGTCATGATAACAAGTCTGATTTTCATGACAGCAGCCTTACACTTGAGCGTAATGATGATTTGAAAGTCATGGAAAGTTCAGAAAGTGTTGTGGGAGTGACCTTGAGTATTGGCACTCGTGATACAAGTGTCAAGAATGAGGATTGCATGGGAATTTTGGCTCATAAGAGTTCTGATCTACATGACAGCAGTGATGAAATTTTGCATCAGCATGAGAGAGCAGTGACTACACATGTGCATGATGCTTCTATTAAGTTGTCGCATGAAGGTACTCGAGATTTGGGTACTAATGGGGTAATGTGTGATGTGGATTCATGTCATTTAGAGTCTGATTTTTCAGATCAGACCTTAGAAAACAAGTTTGAAGATTCATGCTTTGGCATAGGATCCCAGAATCATAAGTTGGATGGCCATGTAGTTACATTGGAAGTGGAAGTGTGTGAAGATATTGTCATAACAACAACTTCTATCTTGCCAGTTGAGCCATCCTACGAGGTACATAGCAGCAGTACCTTAGATATTGATGTATGCACAATTGATTGCACACATGATGTTGTTGATCACGAGGTGAGTGATGTTGATTCGGTTTCATACCACAATGCAGATTTGGGTGGAAAGAATGAGTCACAAGGGTATCATCATCTGGCTGGGCAATTGAAGGTTAATGATGATATAATTGCTACAGCTTTGGAGCATTTTGATGTCGCTCGACAAATGTTGGCGACCTTTAGTTGGACTACTCCTGAGACATATGAGCACGGTGATAGTAGTCTTTCCCTAGCAGAGTTCCATGCACTCCGAGCAGCTATTGGGTTAATGAAACAGAATTACTTGCAGTTACTTGCTGATAGGGATTATCTTATCGAGTGGGATTGCACTTGCTACGATGCACTAAAGGGAAAGGAGGAGGAGGTTGATGAGCTCACCCATGAGCTTGTGGTGACTATGGATTCGTTGGAGAGCACTCAATCGGCCCTTCGTGAGTCACAGTCACAGGTTGAGGAACTTACCGTGGCGTTGAGTTTAGCACAATCTTCACCATCTGTGGATACACTTGAGTTTCCTATAGCATCACTTGGTGATGAGTTTACATCCACGGGTTGTAGTGATGGGTATGTTGAGGATGTGGTTACATCTGTCACTAATGCAGGTACAGGTGACTTAGCTGGGATAAGTATTTGGGTTGAGAGCAGCAGAGAACCACTTGTTGCATCGGGTTCTCCCGAGGTTAGTGCTATGACAGATGATACAGGTCAGATTGTTGATAGCTCTTGTGTGGCAGTGGTGGACTCTCCAGAGAGTTGTGTGTTAGTACGCGACGTTACTCCATCCACTTCACATGGAACTCGCATAGTGTCATCTGGTTGGGAGTATGGCTCTCATGTAGATTTGTTTCCCTCTCTGGAAGCAAATCTGTTACTTCATCCCATGCAGCTGATTTTGGATGCCAGCTTATTGTTTCTCAGAGTCAGAGTGATCAGCTACAGGTCTTAGAGGATAAGGTTGACTCAGCCTTATATTGTTTTTACTGCACAGATTCATTTATTGAGTACCTTCTTGAGAGTCCTGAGTTTCGAGAGGGTCCGTTTGGAGCCACCAAGGATACTCTCATCCGAGGTTCTCTCGCCATCAGGCGTGGTGTGGGAGTAATTATTGATACTCTGACTACAATGCTTCCTAATAGAGATTTTGTGATTGGGTTTGTAGAGAGGGTTATCAGAGCCCCTACCTAATCAACTGTTCGGGGTCAGAGATTGGAGCCATCTCATGATTCCAGTATTGTTAGAGATGAGCCCTTGACCGAGGTTGGAGCGTTTTATCGCAACTACACAGTGAGGAGTGCTCATCACTTTTCTTTTGATCCACATGTGGAGGACTTGATGATGCATTGATGTGGATTGGCTTCAGGATTATACCATCCATTGTGGGATGGAGAGTTACCATTTTCAGTAGATGGAACTAGCAGTTGCAAGTACCTGACTCAGTTGATTGTTGGTGGCTACTTGCTCGAGCAGTGTTCAGTTTCCCATCATGTTGATGTGTATCCGGTGGAGATTGTTACTCCTATGACACAGAGGCTATCTTTGGATACATGGCTTCAGAGAGACTATGGTGACAATGGGCATGATGGTTTGGTTGGATATCACATCCATGAGGGTTTAGCAGAGGTTGTGGAGAGATGTTGCATAGCAGATGTTTCCAGGGACTCCTATCTTCACAGTACAGATGGATGTGTGTATAGATTGCATTGGGATCCAGGTGATGACAGAGTTAGTGTTGCAGTTTGGATAGGTCTCATGGGTTGGCTTCACCACATCTCGCATGGTGAAGTGGCGATCAGTGTTGAGCAGTGAAAGTTTGAGGGAGGTTTACATGGCAGATTTCTACCCTGGATTTGGAATCCAGGTATACTATGTGGCACACTAGCGAGTATGTTGAGGGATCCTTTGTGTGCATCCGAGTTCCGGTTAATGTTCCCTGTTTTGGGAAGCAAACATTGTCAGTTTTCAGAGTTGCTTCCACTTGATGTTCATGTTCTTGTGACACCTGTTGTTGAGGTTGATTTAGTTTGGCAGGTCTTGCTAGTTGTGCCCTTGGTGTGGGCATTACAGGAGTTGCTTGGTAATACCAGGGACATTACACAGGTCTTCATTTGGGATCCAGGTGGAGGAGTTTCTTCGCAGTCGATATTGCTTGGGGACAAGCAATTTCAGGAGGGGCGGACTGTAATGTCCCCATTTTAGCAAACTTGGATTTTGTGAGATTAGCCTATTATCCTGACCCTCGTAGGCTAATGTGTTGGATAGAGGGTCTTTTGAGGATTGATATCATCTCCAGTGTTCATAGTGCTTCAGTTTGGTCTTTGTTTGGCATCATTCGGACATCATTTGCTCTACTTCCTATTTTTAGTAAGTCTTGGGATGTTAGAGATGGATCCCTGCTATTTTTAGTAAAGGGGGTATGGTCATATGCAGCTTCATCATGTCAACTCCCAATTCAGACGGCGTTCAAAAATGTTGAATATTAATGGAGATATTAATGTTTATTTAGTTTAAATAAACATTAATGTTTTGAGCTTATATTATTAAGTTATAATATAATTTTATATTATAACTTAAGTAAGAGTCCAAGTATCATTAAAGGGGACCATTTAATTAATTAATTGTGGCTCTTTTACCAAGGTAAAATATTAAATGACAAAGTGAAAATATTATATCATTAAATGTCATTTAATATCATTAATTGATTTAATGCCTTATGGGAGAAAATCGAACCTTCATGGGAAATATATATAAGGCTTTTGAAAAGAAGAGAAGGGGGATGGATTATGTGATTGGAGTTTTTGATTGAAGTTTCTCTAGAGCATTGAAGTGTAGAATACCAAGGGTTTCTGCAGGATTCAAGGCTTGTCAGCATTGGAGAGCGTGGCTTCTTCATTGTAACAGCATATAGAGGGTGTGCAATATCATCTGATTATGCTTGTGAGAGTTGGCTTCATTTAGAAGTCAATATTGAGCTGATTGGAGGGTTTATTTCAGAGTTTGTTTGCAGATTGAAAGAGACTACAGTGTTGTGAACAGTGCGCATGAACAGTGTGCTACAGTGCCGTGAACAGTGCGCTACAGTAGTTTGAGTTCTATAGAAGGGGATTTAGAAAGGTTGAACATCTATATATATTTGACAAGGGATTTGCATATGAGGAGAATCAAACCAATATATCAAGGCAGCCATTGAAATTCCAGGTTTTCTATCTATGGTCATTGTATTAGAAAATCATTACTTCATTGCATCATTTTCTATTATGATTATATCATGAAATACTTGGAGGTTGCATATGTTTAATGGAGATATAATTTGCATATTCCACTTTCATGGTAACATTCAACATTGATCAGCCACTTAGCTTTCATGCCAATTGTTTGCTTAAATGCCTAATGGCTGTAGGTATACATTGGGATGCATGACAAGTGTTTGTCTTAATGTCAACTAGCTGTACTAGTTAATTTCAGTCATTACATATGTGTGGAAAGGTCTAAAACAGCTAGTATATCATTTCTATAACAACTTTGCATTGTTAGAAGCTTTCCATAACTTCATTTGCAGCCTACAAACCCAAAGAAGACAAATAAAGAATTCACTACAGCGGCTTCAAACATTGTATGCCAAGTGTTTGACAATATTCCTTGGGGTTCAAATACGCAAAACAGGGTCAGATTAGCCAAGGGATATTACACATGGGACCCCAACTTAAGTATATACCCGTGCATTAGGGGTTTTTTAATCCTTGAATTTGATGCTCTTGAAGATAAAAGGAAGGTGCTAGAAAATTGTCAGTGGTTTCTCAATGGTTTTTTTTTATGTCTAAAGCCTTGGTTCCCATCCTCCGACCTTCGCTTTGAATCTTTCTCCTCTGCATATGCATTACTTTGGCTACATATACCATACATTCCCGTATAATTCAGGAACTTGATTGCTTGTGAGCTATTGGTAATTGCCTTGGGAAGTATCATTACTCCTTTGAGGAAATAATTCATTATGGTAGTTATACATGTGCATGTTTATGTGTTGAACTGGACATCTCTAAAGTTCAACCTATTGAGATAGATCTAAAAAATTGGGCAAAAAAACTTAGAGGTAGTTGGTAGACTATGAAAAAATCCATTTCAGGTGCAGAAAATGTTTCTCAATAGATCACACTAGTGCACAATGAAAAAAAGAAGCTCATGTGAGAAGTGTTTAGGCCTCAAGGGACAAACCTACCTAGTGAATTTGGGTTGAGCCCCACCATTATATTATTGCACCTAAACCTCAAAATGTTATGGCTTCTTTACATAGTCTTCCTAAGGCCAAAGAAAAATCTAATCTTCCCTCATCTCTAGATGTGCAAGTTATGTCTTCAAGGGATTCACATGGAGTTCATATTAAAGAAGACATTTATGAGGACTCAACAAATTTTCTAGTAAAAGACAATTATATGACTTCTCATCTTTCTGATGGTTCTTCAACTCCTAAGTCAATTATTGTTGATGGTTCTGGGGGCTTTGGAAATGATTTTAGGATGAGGTTTGCAATTTCCTCAAGGTCCATGGCTCCCTAAGAAGGTGACAACACCTCAACAGGTCAGGTGGAGAAAAAAATGGATACTCCCCCTCATATAAATCAATATTGGATTGAAGTGAAGAGGAAGAAATCTTCACAACAAAATATTCAAACGATGCTAAGATCATTTAAGAGAGGGGGAATTTTTTGAATTGCAATTTGCCTCTGAACCCATGTTATGATGGGCTAGTAGGATTTGTAGGGGCAATAGTTTTTTGGCAGATGGTAAGCATTATAGCTTGCATTATGCACCTTAGGGTGTGTACTTTAACTATTTATTCATAATCAATTGTATGGGTTACGACTCCCTTATGCCTATCTTATGAATCAAAAAATAAATATCAAACAATTAATTAACATAAAAGCATTTTTATATAGCAACACTAAAATAACAATTATGTTGAACATATGGTGTCACTGATGTCAAAGGAATGTTGTCATTGATGTCAAAGTATTGTTGTCCTTGATGTCAAAGAAGTTTGAAATGTGCTAGTTAGTTATGTCATTGATGCAATGGCATCCAGAAGGTTAAAGAATGCATAATATTGCCATGTCATTTCAGAGCATTTTGCTTTGCAGATGTATATATGGCTAGCTATGGCGATGTAATTAGTTGAGGAATGAATTTTGTATCATATTTCATATATTCATGTTAGTGGAAGGAATCTAGAACTATGATCAAGAATGTTTTAGGTAAGTTACCCAAACAACGAGCTTGCTCTGGTAACTTGTTGTGTTATATATTTCTTCGCAGTTGTGAGTTATGTCCTGCAGTTTGAAAGGAGAGTATGTCTACATATGATTCATCATAACCCAAAGTTTTTGGAGTTGATGTATAGTGGATTGGAAGTTTGAAGTGACAAAAGGGTCACTGTCCTAGTTAATTAATCAGATTGTTATTTTAGTTCGATTTGGTTGAGGCTTGTAGTGTGTGCTCACTAGAAGTAGTGTGTGGATAACAATTGGGACCAGATAGGGCTACATTGGGAATTGCATAGTGTGTTCTTTGTTTTGGAGTAGTGTGTGGGATTTTGGACCTAGACTATTATACATTTTGATAAGAATTTTTTGTGTGGCCGACTTGCAGATATTGTTTTTATGTTTTATACCAACATATGAATGTAATTGAAATTGTGATGCATATAGATAACGATATAGGATATGTCCTAGGTATTAGTTGTTGTCACAAACAATTAGGGCTTCGATGTAATTATTAAAATGATTGATGTAAATTCAAATTTGATGTAATGTGAGTTGCATTCCAATCATTGTGTGAATTCATAATTGTTGTTATATGGAGCCTAATCAAACTTGGAGGTTAAATTTTCCCTGCTTCTATCGGCACGGTTTCACCCCATATTTTTCAACGAGGGTTTGGGGACAGCGCCCCCAAGATAGGGTCAAGGGGCAGTGCCCCTAGCTAGCCCCCTATCGCAATCAGGGTGGGGTCGAGGGGCAACACCCTGCGAGGCTAAAAAGACTTATTATTTTATAAAGGCGTCGAGTGATATTTATCTATTGGCTGACATGTTGTAACCCAAATTCTGTAACCGACATAAGTCTTGATAAAAAGGCTAAGGGTTAGGGTTTTCTACAGAGAATTTTGTAGCATTTTGCAGCGGTATTGAGTTGCAAGGGGATTGCTAGTTGTAATCGGTTTTGATTTATTGGATGATAATATTGGACTCTTTGTTTGGCGGATGTAGCCCAAGATTGGGTGAACCACGCTAAATATTGTTTCTTTGTTGTTATTATTTCTGTGTTTAATATTTATCTGCATATAATTGATATTTTCTGCATGCAATTCCTAACAATAATATCATATGTAGTGTGGGGGAGTGTCTAAAGGATGATCGAATCAAGCACAAGTTGAGTTTTCAGTCTTGAAGGTCTACAATTCATATCTTTGTATTTTGATAGGATTATTGTCTTACCTATTGAATTGGTGCTTGTATCTTTGTGTTGGGGACAGGTGTCTCTAGTAGGTTGGTGCCTGCAAACACAACTGGGATTGGTTTCTTTGGTAGGTTGGTGCCTACTCTGAGTTCTAAGTGATTCAATATTTTTGCGAGGTTGGATTTGTGCAATAGATCCAATCAACTATTCTCATTGTGGTTTTCACCATCCACATATATCTAGTGTTCTTTGTGTGGATGTGTGTTTTTACATGCCGTTTAATTACTACATCATTAAGAAGATTTGATAGAGCTACAATGATTTTTTAAGGTTCGTGCTTGGAGAAGCTATTAATGAGAATTAATGTTTAAAATTTGGGATATACTGATTCAATTCCCCACCCCCCCCCCCCCCCCCCCCCCAAACCTCTCAGTATATTGTGTGACCTTCAAATTATTCTTATCAAATGTTCATCTATTTGTTTAAAAAAAAAAGATTTTAAAATTCCAGAAGATTGACCTAATTTTAATTGCTAACTTTATTTTTCTAGCAATTTTTTTATGAGTTATTTATTTAAAGTTGATTTATAAATATTAAATATATTTCATTGTTAAACATATATTACAAATTATGTATTTAACTACAATTCTTTAGGATCTATCTAATATTTATCTTTCTAAATTGTATTTTAGATCAAAATCACTGAATACAATTATATAACCATAAAATTTAGCACTAATATAATCAACTATAATTGAACTTCCCTCCATATTCATTCCAAATTGTTGTGTAGAGGCATTAGCTTTGATGAGTTATCAATCCAAGCCTTTGGCAAAAAAATGATGTTCGACGGTTGATTGAGGAGTTGCATATTCACAATCATGTGTGTTATGCCTTGATTATCTACCACTTTGATGAGATTAATCATCCCTATATTTCATTGCATCAAAAGCTAACATAATTTGGACTACAACAATGTATTATGCTAACAATGATTTACTAAACATGGCTCAGAAAAGTCTATCAAGGGCCAAAGAATTCAATTTTCATAATTTTAGTAAGGGCTTATATTTCCATGCATCCACATATTACACTTCATCCCCTCCACAAAATTTTAAAATAAGCGAAGTTACAAGGAGAAAGGGTTGAACTAGATACGACTTCTTATATTTATATGCTAGTATTTGTTGTTTTGTTCATTATGTATATGTATATGTATATGTACATGTACATGTATATATATATACACACATACATAATAGCGCGCGCACACACACACACACACACACACACACACACACACACACACACATATATGTATGTATGCATATGCATATGCATATGTATATGTACATATATATACAAATATATATGTATGTATATATGTATGTATATGTATGTGTATATGTATATACATATACATATACATATACATGTATACACACACACATACATGCATGCATACGTATACGCATGTATGTATGTATATACATACATACATGCATACATGTATGTATGTATGTATGTACATACATGCATACATGTATGTATGTATGTATGTACATACATGCATACATGTATGTATGTATGTACATACATGCATACATGTATGTATGTATGTATGTACATACATGCATACATGTATGTATGTATATATACATGTATGTATATATACATATATGTATATGTAGACATGTATGTATATACATATACATATACATATAAATATATACAAGTTTCTACCCCTAACTAAAGTTGAAGATGACATATTTCTATCTAGGTCACAACTACTGTATTCTCTTCTATTTGATTATGGTTTAAATTCATCCAGGATCCCCAAATCTCCACTCTTTGTTTATGGTTTAAATTTACATGGGCTCTTCAAATCTTATAAATTTTCTTATGGCTTAAGCTTATGTAGGCTATCATATTTTTTATAAGGATATTTTCAAGTATTTGATTTTTGTCATTTGTGTAGAATAAGATCAGTCTATAGCGTGATAGAGTTGGGAGATTTGCCCAAAATATCAACCTCAAGAGGGCCACTAGTCATTTTTCATTCTCTTATTCATTTTTTTTTTTTGTGGTATCTATCTTTGTTACAAGAATACGAGGGGTTTGGAAGCCTTACATGGCGACTACAAGATTGAGCCTTCCTAGTAGGAAAGGAGAGGCAATGAACTTATGGTTGGGTGTGGCATCCCACCAATAATAGATTTATCTTCTCTCTCTTTTTTTAATTTTTTATTTATTTGCATTACTTTTAACTATATAATAATTATTTCTATTTTTTGTATTATTTTGTCGTTTTCTTTATTATGTGTAGTTTTGGAGCAAAGGTCGGTGAGATAAGAGATGTCAAATAATAATTTAGAGTGAGCACAAAACTAATGGCATCCCACCAATAATAGATTTATCTTCTCTCTCTTTTTTTAATTTTTTATTTATTTGCATTACTTTTAATTATATAATAATTATTTCTATTTTTTGTATTATTTTGTCGTTTTCTTTATTATGTGTAGTTTTGGAGCAAAGGTCGGTGAGATAAGAAATGTCAAATAATAATTTAGAGTGAGCACAAAACTAATATTCAAAGTACATCAAAATCGGATTGTTGATAGTCAAGCTTCTTAATAATATAATATAATTTTAAGACCTCTTCATTCATTTCATTTTTTGAAGGTCCTTTATGTAAACTAACATGGTGAATACCACCAATTATAAAAGAGGCTCTTTGTGTAATTTTTTTCCTAGACTAAGAAAATACTTAAACTGTTCTTGTAATACACCAATGCAACATAAAACAAAGGGTAGATCTTTACCCTTCCTGTATGAGTATCATATACTCTAAAGTATAATAAACTATAACCAATAATATCTTACAAGCTAGATTCATATATCTCATTAAAGTTTGCATAGGAAAACATTTTTCTTGGAAGGAACAATTTAAGATAAACTGTTAAGTAATTTAACTTCTAGTTTTATTATAGTTTTTATTATGCTACTATTACTTTTCTGAACATTTTTAGAAAGAGTTAATAGAATCCATTTCATTTATAACTCACTTATAATGTAACTCATTTCACTTGAACAACAATTACATTGAAGGCATTTACAACTTGCAACAAAAATCCCACAGAAATCACTTAAAGGTTATTCTCATAAATTTGTGCACAACGATGAAACAAAGTACCACAATGAAGAATGTCCTTCCATTTGGCAAGGATATCACCATAGCTTTTTTTAAAATCTCCATAAAATTTAACACAAAATCTTTTGCATGACCTAATGAGAATCTGGCCTCCTAGCATTAAGCCTTCTCACGAGCCACCCCCAAGCTAGGAGGTCCTTAAAAAACTCTTAAGATTACACTCACACCACAAAATCTATTCAGATGTCCATTACATATCACATAAAAAATTGCATTAAAAAACCCATGAAACCAAAATTACTACGGTTGAACCTTCTTCAAGATTCAATATAGAAAGATATGAGGATACCATTTGTCTCCCCTCACATTTCATTCTAAAAAATAAATCAACCATATTAATTAAAACCGAGTGAATAAGCACATTAACATGCAACACTATTGAATACATCTATCCAATCATTGAAATAAGAAACATGACAATAATATTAAAATAGAACTCTCTAACCTTTCAAATAATCTTAATGAAGAATGGATGCAGATCAATAAATGAACTCCACTTCAAAGCTTCCTTCCTCAAGCCAAACCCTTTACAAATTTTATTTTAAACTCCCGTCCCCTTCTCCTATTTACAAACCAAGATATAAAAAAATGAATACCTAAAAAGCCCAAGGTTTCTCTTCAAACTTGAGAATTAAATAGAAATCGTAATCTGATGTGAAGGTGACTCTTCACAATTAACCTTCTAAAATAACCCTATATAATCTTCTTCACTCATGTGTTCGAGCAATCTTCATGTGACCACTTTTTCAATTTTGATCTTCCAAATGTGTGAGCAAGATAATGGGGGCCAATTTCTCATCCAAGTCTTCCATGTGTCCCAGTAAAGCATGTTCACAACTTAGGCTTAACCAACATGCTCAAATCTCGTCAAATTTAAAAATGTCATGAAAAGGAGTTCAAAAATAATACATAGTTCACTTTATGACCTCCAAAAGGACCCTAACCCCTAGTTCTATGACCTAGGACCTTAGGAAACCCAAAATGAGATGAAAATAACACTTTAAAACCACCTTAAATCTTATAATATATAAATTTAAATCTTATAATATATAAATTTAAGTTTGAAATTTAAGATAACACATTCTTCCACTAACTCCTTGACACAAAATTCAAAATACATGATCTCCTCATAACACAACAATGCATTTCACAACATAGAACTTGGACAAAATTTACATTATGAACAATAATTTTCATATTTGATCACGAGGATAAATTATATGCCATGGAAGACCTTATCCTCTCCATATAGATCATGTCAAACTCAACTAGTTAAGTACAAATAGGATTTCTAGGTGACCTCCAAAATTTTCCATTGGCCATGGAATTGCCTACATATTCCATTACACTCACTAAAAATTTCATCATAAAGCTAAAGCAACTTGGAATGAAATCAACATAATATATAAATATGAACATTAGTCAAATAGTAAGAAAATTTCAATCCATTCATCATAATGCACATCATCCATAAGATATCGTTTTCATAACACATGTCTATCAATTAATCCATCTAATATAGATATTTCTATTTGTTACAAGACCACTAGTCTAATCAAATAACTAAAAAGTTATATAATTCAAAGCATACATTTATGACCTAATAGTGAATGTAGGATAACCCAAACATTCTCTTTTGGTACAACATCATTAGGAGATTGAATCTTCTCCAATTTTAATTTGCATATCTTTTGATTGATATAATTTAAGACACATTCATGATATACGAATCAAATAAAATTAACATATCCAACTCCTAGTAAGATCACTATCATTAAGCACAACTAAACTAAATTACTTCAACCCAAAATTCCATTTGATTAAATCAATTTTCAACAATGGAACCCATCAAAGAAAAATGAGTAACAACAAACACATGAAAGACTGGGGCTTACAAAGGTAGAACCTCCTCCTAAACTCTTAAGGAGGTCCACTTAGTACACATATCAACTATACAAGTATAATTCTCTTGATTGTATGCACATATTTGTTTTAATTACTAATGTAGGTGAGCCTAGAACTATGAACTTGGTACATTAAATATGGATGATTCTAAGTTATATAGGGTGGCTATTGACAAGGAGACAATTGCATTGAATAAAAATCACACATGAGACTAATTGTCTTAGACTAATTGTCTTTCCCTAATGGTTGCAAAGGGATGTTCCCATATTGAGGGAATTGATTATGGTGAGATTTTCTTTCTAGTTGCTAAGTTGAAATCTATTTTCTTCTTATTATCTATTGCAATAGATTTTGACCTTAACCTTGGCAGCTAGATGGTAATGCAAGTTTCCTTCATGGTTATTTGGAGGAATAAGTTTACATGACACAACCATATCAACATACAAAATTTTTGGCTTTTTAGTTAAATAAATATTTTGATGGTCTTAAGTAATTACCTAGGAAATGGTACCAAAAGCTTGATTCATATGTGTTAGGATTAATATTTCTAATATTTAAATCAAATTGTTATAGTACATATTATAATATGGACAATGATTTCATCTTTGTTATCACATTATGTTGATGATATGTTATTTTTAATAATGAAAATAATGTGATTTGTTAATTGATATTTCATCATACAACATAGTTTGAGATAAAAGATGGTATATTATGCTTATATTTGGTATGGACATTGGAAGAGACAAAGACAACATAAATCTTTGGTTGGGCCAAAGAAAGTATGTGAACATGGTCTTGGAGAGTCAACATGACAACTTGTAGGCTTTATGTGTTCTCATTTGATATTGAGGGAATTGATTACGGTGAGATTTTCTCTTCAATTGCTAAGTTGACAAATCAATTTGTTTTGTGTTATCTATTGCACTATAGTTTGACCATAAGGTTGAGTAAGTGGATCTAAACATAACTTTCATTCATGATATTTTGGAGAAATAAATTTAAATGACAAAACAAGAGCACTATGTTAAAAAAGGTAAAGAAAATTTGGTTTGTAAGTTTAAATATTTGTATAGTCTTAAGTAATCACCTAGGATGTGGTGCTAAAAGTTTAAATACTTTGTATTAGGACTAATATTTCTAATATATAAAACAAAATATTATAATATCCATTATAAGATGGATAATTATTGCATCCTTGTTATCACATTATGTTGATACTATATTATTTTCGATAATGGTAAGGCATAATTTGTCATTTATAATCTCATCTTTCAACATAGTTTGAGATGAAGAACTTTGAGATATTAGGTTCATCTTGGGTATGGAGATTATAAGAGATAGATAAAGCATAAAGCTTTACTTTGTCCAAATTAAGTATGTGAACTTGGTGTTAGAGAGTCAACATGATAGCTTGTAGGACTTTATGTTTTCTCATTTTGATAGGA
Source organism: Cryptomeria japonica (assembly GCF_030272615.1). Classification (NCBI taxonomy): domain Eukaryota; kingdom Viridiplantae; phylum Streptophyta; class Pinopsida; order Cupressales; family Cupressaceae; genus Cryptomeria; species Cryptomeria japonica. The sequence goes on along the minus strand of NC_081406.1, from coordinate 600,887,671 downwards.
ACTAAGTCATCAATAGAGAAGTATCTAAATCCTTATGATGAGATTAATGATATGTCTTGAGAATAATATGCTAGTTCCATTAGGAGATTAAAATATATGCTATGGTCTATGCTAGACTGGATACATCACCCAAACACTTGGGAGTCTTGAGTTGATTCATGGTTAATATTGGTTTAGTACATTGGGAGGCAGTGAATACAATCTTTATATATCTTTGGGACACTTTTGACTACTCCATTTTTTGTCATGGTAATTTTATAAAGGAATGATACATAGTGATTGTTCATGGACATGTGGATTCTAATTGGGTTCAAGGGGATGTTGATAGTAAGAGATCCAATAATGAATATATTTTTACTACGTGTTTGGTGGTGCAATTAGTTGGATGAGTAAAGAAATAGACCATGATTTCTTTCTCCACTATAGAACTAGATTATGTGACAACTACTCATTATTTTAAGAAAGATATGTGGCTTAAAATTTTTGTGTTCAAAAGTGGTGTTGACTATAGGAGCTATTACAATTCTATGTGATAGAGTGTCATATGGTAGGAAAAGAACCCAATCTTTAACGTAAGGATAAAAAACATCGATGTTAAATATCATTTTATTCGTATCATGGTAATATATGGAAAGGTGATGCTCAATATAGTTGATGCTTTTGTAATGGTGGGAAAATGATGAGTGATAGATCAAGAGGAAAACTAACCCTTTCCCTCAAAGGGAGATGAGAGTTTTACTATTGACTATCCTTCAAGAACTTTTCACCATTACATTAGGAAGATAAGGGGTAATTCACTAGATTCAATCTCCACACAAACATGAGAGATTGAATTTTGAATGAATTAAGAATGTTAAGTTGATCCCCTTATTCCTTTGTTTGATTTAGAAAGGAAATTGATTGAATTAAGTAGTGCGAATGTGACAAAGAATCGATTATAACTTGAGATCTGAATATGGGATGAAGTTGTGCATCTGGAGTTGGTAGTAAAATGCTGAGATGAAGTCGCCCTGCAAATTTGACAAAAAGTTGTCTGGATCGTGGCAGGAATGTACATGCTCCTCTGAAAAATCCGCAAAATGAAAAGGGTTTTTCCACCTCTACAAATGAAGCCCGAATCCGAAAGTACAACTGCGCACCTGCAACCTACACATAAAAAAGAGAGGGAAATGTGTTGGGATTGGGGGTTTGCCTTTAGGTCAAACCCCAGTTTTGGAATTAACCAAGTAATGAAAGAAAGTACTTGCAAGTAGATGTAAATGAAAGACTGAATTGTAAATCACCTCAAGGGAGGTTGTAGTAGCAATGTTGATAGAAATGTTTGTATGGAATTGTATGTTGAAATCAATCTCCTCTTCAATGGTTGAATACTTGACTTGAATGCAACACCTATCCTTGAAGGGAGACTTGAGAATGCTCAATGCTAGAAAAGAATGCTTGAATGCTTAATCGCTTGAACATATCCAACTTTGACCTATCCAACTTATGCAAATGAGAGGACGAATGCCCCTTAAATACATGTTTGAAGGATTTGAATTTTGTCACGGGCCGACATCGGGGAGATTTCCCGCTCACTGCATAACCTACAATGCTTGCTATAGAAAGGTCCTGCCCCAAAATAGGGTAGGGACAGGGGCGCCACGCCCCTATCCTAGGAGGACACGGGTGGGGACAGGGGCACCACGCCCCTGTCCTACCCCTTTCTCCAGGGCAAAGTGCGGATAGAGTGATGCAGAGGTCAAGGAAGAAGTTGTTTTCGCAAGCCGAGCACTCTTTGATCTCCGATCAGGCTAGAGGATTCAATTTCGCATGCGTGAGGACCCTAATACAGTCGTAAATTGCTAGGGTCACAATTTTATGACACTGCAACTTTGTAGAATGTTGTAGATTCATTAATGATACTAGTGAACACATAAAATTTCAAGTAGCATTACAAGTCTATGTTGGAATCAAGGAACACTGAGAGGGGGGGTGAATCAATGTTCTACTGGTAAATAAATTTCAAGCTTATTCTCAGACCAGCGGAAGCAGATGCAAGAAGGTAAAATGCAGAAACACAAGATAATTAGCCACGAAATCATAACACCAATTTTTTTACGTGGAAACCCGAAAAGGGAAAAACCACGGTGGGATTGAAACCCACAATATTCATATACTATGATCAGGAGTACATAAATATTGCATAAGGGGAATGCACTTGCATTCAGGCACACTTCTTAGAACCAAAGGTTCAATTACAATATGGAAGTCTCACTGACTTATAGTTCAATTACAATGATAAATTCAGTTGTTGAACTCCAAAATAACATCAAACAATGCCTGGATGAGTTCCGATTAAGTGCAAGAAGTCTGACTGTAACAACTCTGCAACTCTGCTCTATTTTGCTTCCCAGCCAGCTATCGGATCAAGAACGTGCACGTGAAACTACACCAAAAAGGGTTCTCGATCACAACTCGCTCATACCATCACCCAAAAAGATCTTCTACATCGGTCATATATATTCGCAATCACAAAATAAGATAGTCATCAAGTCGACCAAGCACAATATGCAAGGTAACGTGTAACTAGGTGTCGGCTTAGACCGGATCTCCAAAACATATGCGGATCAACCAAATTATGTCTAAATTATTTCTATATGTCTTCCCTATCATCCCACGCACAAATCTCACCACCGCAATCACCACAAAGATTTCGGACCAAAAGTGCTTTGCTTATCCTTGTAGCGTCGTAAAATTGCGACACTTGCAATTTCGACTGCATTTGGGTCTTCACAATGGCGGCGCAACGTTGAACCTGAATGGAGACCCCGAAACCTGTTTACGACATCAAAAACTGCATCTTTATGCACCTTGGCCTGATCCTCCTTGCACCCTGCTGTCCCGGGAGGTGGGACCATGGCGCCCAACGCCCTGGTCCTTCAGGACCATGGCGCCTAGCGCCCTGGTCCCTCAGGACCATGGCGTTGGGCGCCCTAGTCCCTGGCCCTATTTTGGGCCCGGTTTCTTGTTGGGCATCGGGTCTTCAAGTTTGCAATTTGGAAAATGATGTTCCTAGGTCGGCCTAAGGTCGGAAAAATCAGTCTCCTAACCCTAATTGACAAGTATATAAATTACATTTCCCCTCCCAGAAAGGGTGGTAGGAAAAGAGGAAAAAGATAGGTGTGCAAGACGCGGAAGCGATAGGCAAACATTCAAACATTCAAACATTCAAGCATCCCTTCAAGCAATTGAGCATTCTAGGTCTCCATTCAAGGCTAGGTGTTGCATTCAAGACAAGGATTCAACCATTGAAGAGGAGATCACCTACAACATACAACATACAACATACAACATCATTACACCTTCGCATGTGAGAATACAAACATTCTTACAACAAGGTATCAGTACTTGATTACATTACAAACATTTACATTTACAACATTCTCATTTCTTGGTTAATTCCAAAATCAGGGTTTGACCTGAAGGCAAACCCCTAATCCCTAACCCCCCAATCGTCCTCTCTTTTCTGTGTGTAGGTTGCAGGTACGCGACTGTAATTGAAGATCTGGAATCCTTGTGCAGAGACGAACAGATCCCCCTTCATTTCACGGATTTTTCGGAGGACCGTGTGCACTCCGGGTGCCATCGTCCCGTCAACTTTCGCTCAAACTTGCAGGATAGCATCGTCTAGACATTTTACTGCTAATTTCAGGTCTGTAGCTTCATCTCGTGTCCCAATCTCCGTCTACAAGCGAATCTTTCTTACTTTTACATACATTCCTAGTTCAATCCTTCTATCTACATTCTTTACAAAAGAGGGTATCCTTGTTGTCTCAACCCTTGAAACTCATTTAGAATCTAGTCTTGCATTGTGTGGGATTGGATCTTGTGGGTTTCAACCCCTCTTTTGAATGTAAAGTCTCTCCTAAGTGAAAACCGTCAATCCTAGTGACCTCCTTTCTCTCTCCATGGAGTGGGGGAACACCTAGGGTTCGATTTTCCGCTTTACAATCCTGAAATACCGAAGACAAATTACTGGACCATTTCCTCTATCGGATATCAAAATCCATAGCTACCAAATAATATTTCCAAGAAGAGTTTCCATCACTGACAACCCTAAACCATTATACATGCACTAGAATTCACCGAATGAGTGTCAATTTCCAACAATCTCCCCCTTTGGCATTGATGGAAACACTCATGAAAAATATCTAAGTGTTGAGACCAGTATACTAGATCAAAATTTATAAGGCTCCCCCTTAGACCAAAAACTCAAAAGCCTGTATCATTATGTACATTTTTCACTCTACTCTCCCCCTTTTACAACAATGCCAAAGTTGGGGTGCTACTCTGATACCAATTGTTGGAATCAAGGAACACTGAGAGGGGAGGGGGGTGAATCAGTGTTCTACTGGTAAATAAATTTTCAAGCTTATTCTCAGACCACCGGAAGCAAATGCAAGAAAGTAAAATGCAGAAACATAAGATAATCAACCACAAAATCATAACACCAAGATTTTTACATGGAAACCTGTAAAGGAAAAAACCACGGTGGGATTGGAACCCATAATATTCATATACTGTGCTCAGGAGTACATAAATATTATATAAGGGGAATGCACTTGCATTCAGGCACACTGCCTAGAACCAAAGGTTCATTTACAATATGGAAGTCTAACTGAATTACAGTTCAATTGCAATGATAAATTCAATTGTTGAACTCTAAAATAACATCAAAAAATGTCTGGATGAGTTTTGGTTAAGTGCAAGAAGTTTGACTGTAACACCTCTCCAACTCTGCTCTATTCTGCTTCTTAGTCAGCTATCAGATCAAGAACATGCATGTGAAATTGCACCAAAAAGGGTTCTCGATCACAAATCGCTCATACCATCACCCAAAATATCTTCTACATCAGTCAATATATATCTATAATCATAAAATAAGACATTCATCAAGTCGGCCAAGCACAATATGCAATGTAATGTGTAACCGGGTGTCATCTTAGACCGGATCTCTAAAACATATGCGGATCAACCAAATTATGTCTAAATGATTTCTATATGTTAGCCCTATCATCCCATGCATGAAGCTCACCATTGCAATCACCACAAAGATTCCAAACCAAAAGTGCTATGCTTATCCTGAAATACCAGAGACAGATTATTGGACCATTTCCTCTACCAGATATCAAAATCCATAGCTACCGGGTGATATTTTGAAGAAGAGTTTCCATCAATGACAATCCTAAACCATTATACATGCACTAGAATTCACCGGATGCATGTCAATTGCCAATAGTCTATGGGCCTCTTGGCCCTTAGAAAGTGGTACTCCCTTTATTCTTGAAAGGTTTTATAAAAGTGGGATAATATAGGAAATGTGTCTCAACCCCACTTATAATAATTAAAAATGGGCCTAATTATCCTCCTAGATCAAAAGTTATGGATTCTAGAATTTGGGCTTCCCCATGTTAGAAATTTGAAAACATCTATGACATATAAAAGAGCTATAAGAGGGGTTATACTTGTTGATCAACTTTTGAAACATATTTAAATGGAGATAATGAAGTGCACCCAATCTGATGATTAGATTAATATGATCACCATATGACAAGTGAAAGGAATATGTTATTTTTAGCTCATCAATTCATCATGAGATTTGGGTGTTATACTTTTAACTAGAGATGCACAAACCATAATTTTGGGTGGTTTTTACTCATGGTTTTCTAATTATCATTTGGTGGTAACTTCATTTATTGCATTTCTAATTTATTTGGAGATTGATATGAAGGTTTGTGTAGTGGTTTTTATAGGTAATGTTATGCTATCATAATTATTCTAGATCTTTGCTTGGCAATACCCATATAAAGGCATTGACTCCGCAAGTCTATTGCACCCTTTGATTACTAAATGATATATTGTTACTTTGGAGTGTGAGATTTTTCTCCCAATTTTAATCCCTACACAAATCAATGTGTTATGGTATGTTACTTTTGTGTTTATTTCCTTTTAACTATAATATGATAAACTAGTTTAATTTTACACTCATCTTCTCTCATAGATTAGTGTAGGAAGCATATTTTGCACCTCTACTTCATTTCAAGAGACTAGTAATTGTACACCATATTATTCAACCTATAAATTAATGTATAAATCATAGGATAATTCAATGGCAAGGATATTATATTTAAAGAAATGACATGCTTATTTATAGAATAAATCTAGAGAAAAACATAATGATGCACATGCTCAAATTTTGGGTATGCCTAGCTCAAATAAAATAGCAAAACATGTTGGCTCATGTCCTACATCCCCTACTCTTTCAAATAGAAATGACCTTGAGTATGATACCACACTTCACGATGTTAGTGAACCTATATATTCAAAATGTGTTCATAAAGAGATGGTAATTGACCAAGAATTAGATTTACTTAATCACCTTAGACAAAGGCAAAAAGAACTTCAAGAACCAATAAAATTCCAACAAGTTCAAATTTCTCAACATCTCCAGTTACATGATTTTTTCCTAGTAGGAGAATCAAAATTATGCTCATAACATTCCTATCAACCATTTCTAATTCAACAATATAATTAGCAATTCATTAACCCTTTAAAAGTAAAAACTTAATTTAGGAGGGAATATCAAAGATTCCCACAAAAAAATATAGTCCTTAGAAATGAAAATATCCAAGCAACCAAATTTATATGGGATCCTTAACTACCCCAATCAAATACCACACAAAGTTAGAGAAAAATTACCTAAGCTCCAAGGTAACAAGGTTGTCACTAATCAAGAGCACCCAATGCACTTCATCAATATCACACATGAGTATGAGATTGAAGATGACTTGATATCATCATGAAATTATTTATGTTATTTTTGGAAGAGAGTGTAAGAGAATAGTACAAGAACTTTCTAGAAAATATCATTAATTTATGGGAAGAATTTATGAGAGTGTTCAATTTGTAATTATGGGATTAAGATTGATCCAAAATTTTCTATACTTGAATTGAAAACAATAAAGAAAGTGATTTTAATATAGTATATTATTTATGGAATGAATAATTTGCCACCTAAACTAAGTCTAAATGAGTCAAATCTTTACTACTATGTTGGAGTACCTTTGAAGCCATGTTGATTTATTCTCTTCAAGATAAAAACCCTCAAACTTTGCGAGAATCTTACTCCACTACAATCAATGTTGAGAGCAATATGAGAGTGTTAGGTACCTGAATATTAAAAGGGATGATATGAATATTTCATAACTAGGTATAGGTATTTCTAGTAAACCTCTCATAGTTGAGGATAAGCTTGATAATCTTATGAGTGCAATGAAAGGTTTATCTTATAAGGTTGTAAGAAGTGAGAATACGTTATTCATTATAATGACACCACACATTTTGATGAAGCTTGGTGGTTGAAAAGTAGGTCTCATAATATTGATTGGTAAAAAATCCCACAATAAAATGATAGAAAAATGGTTCCAAAATAAGGAAATTTTAGATAATCAAAGAAGGATAAATTTGTTATTATTTAAATAGAGGCAATACAAATATTCAAGAAGATTCACCATGGTGTGTTACATGCTATCTACCAAATGACCCAATTCAATGAATCGTTACACTTGTGGTGGTAAAAGAGAAGGAATTCCCTAATGAAGATAATGGCCCTAAGAATGATGAAGATAATGATATTGATCAATTTGATAAATTTTAATATGAGTCTATCAACAAAGAAATATACTATGTGGATCATGGCGCAACTCATGGTGTAGACAGTGAGAATTTTCAATGTGATTTTGATGGTAGACCTTATAGTTATGAGTTTCCTACCCATGATTTTGGGCATCTTAAGGATCTCATGTTCTAGTAGTATAAGAAGTTTAAGCCACAAAATTAAGATATAAAGCTCTTATTGATGTATTTATTATGCACGTGAAAAATAGATATTAGTTGAGGAATAAACATTTTCCCACTATAATAGATGTAACTAATGATGCTATCAATCATAATATTCTTACCATACAAGTAGAGAGAGAAGCAAAAGATAAGTTCAAATCGCTAATATCGATACTATTTAAACAAAATAATATAAAAGAAAAATATTATTATACAATATGTTGTATAAAGAGGTATTTTCCTATGATTCGTAATCCTATGGTGCCAATTAGGTGTTGTGAAACATTCCAAGATAAGGGATTCAAGTGAAAAAGAAAATAAAATTCATAACTTATTGTAGAGAGAACAAAGTTGATCTAGGGAAAACAACAACATCATCAAAGGTAAGGAGTTCAAGTTTTCTAGTCACGTTATTCCTTTCATTATTGATAAAAAATATTTTAAAAAATGTAGTTCACTCCCTTGTCTAGTTACACACCCATTGATCTAGGTCAAGTGAAGATATAAATGAAGTTTTTGGCACCTACAAGTTATCTCCTTAGAATTTATGAACATAAATAAAAATTTAATCTTATATCACTATTCAAAAGACTTGTGACCAACCTAATGATCTTTCCCATTTATACTCCTAAGAAAAATTCTTAAATTGCACTTGAGTTATACATAGTAGTAACCCTAGTAAATAATTAGTCGAACATTGATCCTTTTCATATAACTTTTCTAATAAATGCATGGCTAGTTCGCAACTACAAGTTATATTTGGAGCCTCAAGTAATCTCATACCCATCCAAATTATGAATGAACTAGGTTTACAAGTTTTGAAATCCTATGGTATGTGTTTTTCTATAGATTCTTAAGAGGTTAATATCATTGCTGAAAGGAAAAATTATAGCAGAATAATACATTTCCACGTAAGCATAAGAGAAATAAATATGCATAAAGGTATTGAGAATATATGCCATACAAAAGAATAGAAAAACATACCATGAATATGACACAATATATACCTTGAGAAAAAAATCACGTGTTAAAAACCTAGCATTCAAAAGCACACACACTCAATGTATTAGTTAAAAAATGAAAAATGAAAATGCACGTACAAAGTCTCCATAAAAAGGGGGAACATAGATTGGATTTCTAAGCCTCAAGTAATTTGTGTGTTGTATTTATAGCCCAGACTTAGTACAAAGGGAGTAAGGAGTTAATCTATGCTATATAGTAATTAGTTTAATAGAATACAAAAAATAAAGTGCTTACAAGTCATAACATATATACATGTAGAAATCCAATGTATTTATATTATCATTGGTCATTCATGTCCATATATGTAGGATTATGTTTTTCACTATATCCTTATATCTCCTTTATACATTATATCTCTCTTATCTCTATCTATCTATTCTCCTACATTTCTTATTTCATATTCTCACACTATTCTCTAACTTACATTACATCTTTAAATATACAAATATCTATCTAATGGGATGTGATCCATATATACTACTAGACTAGACGATGTCTCTTCAAATAGAGGTTGTGGGACCTCCTTGCGGTGAATTGTGATAAGATCTTATTTCTAATTAATATGTCCACATTACATATTTTTAAACTAATATAATCTAATCCATCTTAAATAGAACCCAAACCTGAATTGCACTCTTACACTTATAAAACCTTAGCACAAATTAAACACTAACCTTAAACCTAATCGAACATTAAATTGAACTATAATGCTAAATCTTAAAGCCATCATCATCAAGTTTATGTACTCTAAGGTTTAGAGTATTTGAATTTCCAAAATCTACTATTGTATTGGATGAATTTTTAGAGTCATTGTTAGATCACTTAAGTAATATTAAATAAAAAATATAACCATATTATAAATGAAATCATAGAGTTTAGTTTTGTATTTGATACAATTGAATCATGAATTAAGATTGATCAATTATCATAATCAAATATATAATACAATTAGAAAAGTGATAAGGAAAGAGCATAGAGCATAGTGTTTAATGGATTAGGATTGATTAATTGTTCATTTGAAAGAAATGTTTTATTAGATTCCATTACTAAGTTGTAGATTTAATTACATTCAATTTCTTGTATGTATATCTATCTTGTAAATAAGGCTTTAATGTTTCATCAATTGATCAATGTAATATGGTCCTTATATCCATTTTAATTGTTTTAAATAATAAATCTTGTCATTTATTTATATTTATAAATGTTAATTTTTTTTAAAATTAATATCTACCGGACCAACAACATTATGATAACAGAGCAATGAAAAAAAGTTCTTTTTATTGAAGTTCAAGACTTTTTACTTTTTCCTTGTCATAAAAACTAAATTTCCAAACATAGTGGATCTCAAGGCTGGAGTCCTGGACTAACAACATTATGGTAACAAAGCATCGAAAAATCCCTGCATGTACGCATTTTACCAGATAAGGAACGCAATGTACGCTCTCGATGCGTTTGTTATTCTACGGATTTCCTTCAAGAAGCCCGCCGTCTTAAAGGAAGGATTGAAATTAGCAGTCCTACGTCAGAAGAGCAAATATAAGTATAGTTTATGTGATTTTGGAACAAGAAAATTAGTGGAGGTTGAAACTCACAGTTTGATACAGAGCTCCTTTCATTCATTTGCGGAACAAAACAGGGGAGGCCGTTCCAAACAATCAATTTTCTGATAAGGCAAACAGCAATCAAATTATCCTGATTTCCGGAATACCATGTCTTGAAATAGCATATCACGTTGCAAAATCCTTTCAGAGTGGGCGTAAAAATTGTAAAAAGCCATGGGAAAGTACGTGGGGTTGTTCATTTTTGCACTTTCTGTGTTATTTTTTGGCTGCCATGGCTCCATTCGCACTCAACACTATGCCCTGAAAGCCCATCTCAAGGCTAGAGAATCCATTTCACAGAGCCAAGTGGAATTGGAATGGAAGACTCCAACCATTGATGCCCATCTTTTTGATTCTGGAGTGGAAAGCTTGAACTACAGAAGAAACCAGGCAAAAGATTTGATTCATGCTCTTCCTGGGCAGCCCAAAGATGTGGGATTTAAACAGTATTCTGGGTATGTGAATGTGGATGCCAAGACAGGAAGGGGTCTTTTTTTCTACTTAGCTGAGGCTGTAGATGAGCCTTCTTCTAAGCCTTTGATTCTCTGGCTTAATGGAGGTATGCAATCTATATTGATTTATTTTGCATAGATTTTTTAAAATCTAAGTATGTTAGTTTTAAGTTTATTATAGTTAGATAATATGATGTTAAGATAAGGAAATTGTGTTGAACAGGGCCTGGATGTTCTTCTCTTGGATATGGAGCATTCCAGGAATTGGGTCCTTTCCGCATCAATTCTGATAGGAAGACACTTAGTACTAACCCTTATGCGTGGAACCAAGGTCAGTTATAGAAGAAAAAGATATCATTTTCTTTTAGTGTTATTAGAATGTGGAAAATATTATAAAATAGAATGGAATTTATATTAGAAAACAGAATGAGATAGTTAAATATTGAAAAGTAGGAAATAAGACAATATTTACTAAATCAAAATGAAGTTTAATAACAGCATGAAAATGTGTCTAAAGAAAATCAGGATGAGTGTCAATGATTTTTGTTGAGTTGTGTCATCATAATATTGACTGCAACATACAATCAGTCAATCTGACTCATTGACATGTAAATGGTTGTAAAGTTTGTATTAAAACGTAAGAATTTTTGTTAACATTGACACACTCATGCCATTCACAAGCATTTTGACAAATTATTAACAAATATTAAAGTGTTAAGATAGGAAATGAGTCTCTTACAGAGATTTTCAATCTGCAATGATATGAATAACCAGTTTATTTAAAAAAAGCTTTCATTCATCTCATATAAGTAGAAAATATCAACCTTTGGCATGCTTTTTTGTAAAGAAAGACAACACTTGAGGAAGCTTTTGATATGTAAACTCACATTGCTTGTCCATCTACAGTTGCAAATGTGGTGTTCTTGGATTCACCCATTGGTGTTGGATTTTCATACTCCAATACAACCTCTGATTATGATATTGGTGGTGATCAGATGACAGGTATATCCATTTGCATTTATCCAAACCTAAATCTAAACCCCCAAGGAATGCTTACCAATCTCATTATTCTCATGTTATGTATTTCAGCACAGTACAATTATATCTTTCTCTTAAACTGGTTTGAAAGATATAACCAATACAAACATCGTGATTTCTACATAGCAGGTGAAAGCTATGCTGGTAAGCAAACACTGGTTATACCTATTACATGATGTATTCAGCTCTCTTAAAAACTTACAAGATTGATTGAAATACTTTTAACAATTATCAATATACATATCTGATCACCTTTTTTTCTGTTTGATAATGCAGGAAATTATATTCCACAATTGGTAGACCTAATTTTAGAGTACAATAGCTCACGTACATCTTTCATAAATCTGAAAGGAGTCCTGGTTGGGCCTAATTCTCTCAAACTTCTAATCAAATTTGCCTTTGGGATATTTGTTTTTTTACTTCACTTTTTTTTTTACCTTAACTTGGACTTATGATTCTGTGCAGATTGGAAATGGGATCATGAATTCTAACACAGATAACAAAGGGTCTATAGACTATCTGTGGTCTCATGCATTGATCTCTGATAGAGTATACCATGGAGTTCTTAAATATTGTGATTTTTCAAGCATATATGCCACAACTTCAAATCTATGCACTAATTATTCCATTCAAGCTTCTCAGGAGTATGGAAATATAGATCCCTATAATATTTATGCTCCATTGTGTACTCTCAGCGAATCCAATTCCAAGGCTGTGAACACTTCCACGGTAATAAATCAGTAATCTATATATAGAATTTTTTGTCCTTCTAAAACCAATTTATCTAACCAAAAGAATAAAATGAAAAATAATACTCATTTATTGTTATTGTTACAAATGACCATGTAGGGAAATGGATTGAATGGACTGTATGATCCTTGTGGTGAAGTCTATACGGAGTCCTACTTCAATCTCCTTGAAGTTCAGCAAGCAATGCACGTGAACCGTGATTTTTTACCTTCGAAGAAATACAGCTTATGCGGGTATGTTGTGAAATATATAAAAGTGCACTTGTTTTATCTTTTGATAAAAATTAAGGTTCATGTCACTAAAATATTTCCTTGTCTATGTTTGTGATATAAACAGGTCGATTGCCTATTTCGATTCAGCTCGCACAGTGCTTCCAATATATCGAAAAATCTTATCAAAAGGATTGCGTATGCTGGTTTACAGGTATATCTCAATGGGTCTTTATCTTTTCTTTTTTCTCTTTCAAATCTTTTTTAGATTGGAAATCTTTTGGGTAACAGTATATAAGGTTGGGTCTCATGGAGGGGTTTCTTAAAAAATAGAGCTGGACCTGGTGAGAATTTTTAAATTTTTTTTAAAGCTGTGGTCTCATGAATTTTGTAGTGTAGTTCAGCTTAAAAATTTCAACTCTGAAATTAAAGAAAAAAATGACAAGTGACCTAAGTTAGAGCTCTATTTAAAAAATAGGGGCTTCTATTTTTTTTTGGGAAAAGATTCCAAATAATCCCTTACCTTATGTTTCCATGCAACTTTAAAATTGTGAAAAAAAAGGGTAATTTAGGGTGGGGTCTCATAGAAGGGGGCTTCCTAAAAAATAGAGCTGGAGTTGCTGAGCTTTTTTAGGAATATTTTAAAGCTACTTTGTAGTGCAGATTAACCTTAAGTTTAAACTCCTAAATTTAAGTAAATTGGTAGTAAACAAATTTAATTTTTTTTCTAAAATTTATGTAATTGACAAATGACAATACATTCCTAAGTTGGTGGGGCAATTTCTAGCCCCTCCCCATTTTCACCAGCTTAGATTTTCAAGCCTAAAAGGTAGGGGAAGGTAGGGGCTCTATTTTTTAGGAAAAGATTCTAATTAATCGGGTAGCCAAATTTTTTTTTTTTTTTTCATGGGACCGCCTCTTCCTTAAAAATAGAGCTTAAGTCCCTCATGTTCCCATGCGACTGCTTAACTCTATGCTTAACTCTATTTTCTGCTTAAAGGGGGCCCCCTTTTTTTTTCAAAGCTTATTTTCAACTTTCAAGCAGCTGCTTTCCACTAAAATAGGTGAAGATTCCAATTTATCCTTTTTGCCTAATAAAATTTTTACATGGGAACACTCTCACAGCTTAAAATTTAAGCAGACAAAGTTGATAAGACAGGGGGTAAGCAAACATGACTCTTCCTTAAAAATAGAGCTTAAGCCTCCTCATGGGACCTACCTAAGTTGGTTAATAGTATATAAATTATAGTAAGTTTTAATTTTTTAAACAGCTAATCTGAAATCATAGTAATATTTTTCAGATGGTTGTTAAAATGATTGGAAGTCTCTTTGGTCAGTTAGTAAGTTTTGACCTATTTAGATGGTTCATCCAAGATCATAGTAATCTTTCTTAGATGGTTGTTCAAATGATTGGAAATTTCCTTGGTCAGTTGTATGCAAATTATAGTAAGTTTTGACTTTTTTAGATGGTTCATCTGAAATCATAATAATTTTAGAATGTTAGAAAACCCTTAAATCCCAAATCTTAAATGAATTCTATTAGAAAAACTAATGTAATCTTCAGATGAACTACCTAAACAAATGAAAACTTAAAATATACCATATTTAGGAATTTTCAAATATATGTATAAACTAATATGATTGGTTTTTGAAATTGCAGTGGTGATGTAGATTCAATAGTACCTGTGACAGGGACAAGATTATCTCTAAATGTACTAAAGCTTAAGAGTAAAGAAGGTTGGCGTCCATGGATGAATGGGGATTATGATGTAGGTGGCTACTCTACAGTTTACAATGCTGGATTAACATTTGCAACTGTGAGAGGAGCTGGGCATGAAGTACCAAGCTACCAACCTGCTCGATCTTTAACCATGGTTAAATATTTTGTAACAAACAAAGAGTTACCGTTACCAAAGCCCACACAACAGCCTACTTCCCAATCGTAGTTTAAAATACTCTGCATTTTTCATTTAGTCTTAAAGAGTCAAATCAATTGTCATGAAAGATTTATTTGGGCATTCATTTACTCTAGGTATTTCCTAACAGAAGTTGGAGGTCTGAATCATGGAAGCCTAAGGTGGTACATGTCATTCAATAATGTACTATAAAAAATATAAAGAATAATAATAAAATAGAATAAATGATTCTTTTTAGGCAATTGAGTTATATAAATGTTGGAATAAGTATTATTCATTGATATTAGAAATCTATTTCAATTAAATTTTTTCAATTATAAATATCTATCATAATTAGAAAGCATTAATTGAAAAGTAAATATTATTTTTGATTTTATGATTATAAAATTTAATTTTTTTTAATGTTTTTTAAATATTTTAAATTATATTTTATTGAAATATTATTGAAAACATTATTAAAAATTCAAAGTGAAAAAATATTAAATATTATATATGTAAGGAATGAGTAATATGTAAATATTAAAATTGTAAATGACTTTAATTTAGATATGGTGAGATTTATCGAATAGTTTCTTGTGTTATTTGTGTTTTTTTTTGGATTATTTGGCTTAGAGAAGATTTTTCATGAATCAAGCCTTACTAAGTTTATTGACCTTTCACCATAAAGAAAAATGAAAAATACAATTGTGAGACAATTTTTTCTTTCTAAATGTTTCTTTGATTCATATGGAAGATACTTCATAATTTTGTTTTAGTAGATGAAGGTTAGATGTAAGAACTCTAAAAACATGTTAAAATATAATTTAATAACAATTAATAATATTTAAGATAATATTCTTAATTTCAAGTTTCTTTATTTCTATCAATATTACACTAATTAATGAGTCATATATGATCTTAACATTTTATTTACCTACAAGATTTCTGAAAATGATACTTTGATAATAAAATAGCTATAAAGTTGCACCACTACTAGTGATAATTGCAATTTTAATTTTTACTATTGATGATTATGATTACAACTTTTATAATCCAAACATATATGTGGGCTATTGTCTACCTCTCCATTCTCTTTTAATTGATTAAAAAATAAACCTTCAAGATCCATCCGTCATAATGACATAAGTATTATTCCTTCCATCATATGCAATCTCTAAATCAAATTATCATGGTCTTCCTAGCAAAGACATGGAAAGCATACATATGCATAACAACACATAGTTCATATCATCTTTATATGAACTAAGTTACAAACTCACTAACCATTGTTCATTCACTACTAGTTTTAATGTTTATTTTGTAGAAACAACAAGACCTTGTATGGAGTAGGGTGTTCAATTTTCTTTTAACCCTACCCTATCATTTCACTAAGACTAGGTTATTTGTATTACCACTATATCAACAATCACTTGCATACCAAGCTAGATTTGTATATAGTCATAAAATGACTCCTCTTTTGTAAATATCATTCTTATTTATGAGAAACTAATATGCCTCCACAATATTAATTCTAAGCATACTCATTTCATTTTGAATATCGAATCTCAAACTAGTTACATACCTGCTACTTTATCTCTATATGTTTCTTGTTTTCTTAATATAATTAGAACTTTATTGAGATCAG
This sequence comes from Cryptomeria japonica, assembly GCF_030272615.1. NCBI lineage: Eukaryota > Viridiplantae > Streptophyta > Pinopsida > Cupressales > Cupressaceae > Cryptomeria > Cryptomeria japonica. The sequence goes on along the minus strand of NC_081406.1, from coordinate 600,871,180 downwards.
ATGTATATTCCCTTATGTTCTTTTCATTTTTCTCAATTTTTGAAGCCTTTTCAACAACTTTAAATCACAATTTCTAGGAAGATTTTTTCTTTTAATCTAGAAATCATTTGATTCGACCATGAGACTCTCATTTCCCTCTTTATTACTTTTTGTCTAAATGAAACTCTTCACCAAACAAAACTACATTTCCGTCAAGATTAGTCTATGCCATCTTAAATTTATGAGGCTCATGAACATATTTATATTCAAAATAGTCTTCTAACTTGCTATTCATATCTCCCAATTCTTTGGATTTAAGGTATTTGAGAAATTTAAAACATCCAACTTAGTCCCTCTATTAATACTTGTTGGAGCTCTCAATAAATGGTCTTCTCCTTCATCTCGAGGTTGTTCATCTTCTCTTTATTTTTCTTCTATTGTAAATTATTTATCACTACTATATTCTTCATAATTTTCTAAAAAAAATTAACAAATAGTAGTCAACACAACTATCTCATTTTAAGGCTCAACTTGGAGTTGCTCTAAAAATTTCTCCATTCTATTCACTATAGAAAATCTCCTTCTTAAGGGAATCTTATTAGTGCTTATATCACTTCTAGGACAACAGATAAATCATCCTCACTATCTTCTATCTCAACTCATTGTGAAAAATAGGAACTCGTTTCTCTAAATTTTCATAAATATCTAATAAGATCTCACATAACTCTACACTTGCAAGACTTCTCTTCATACCCATAAAAAAATTTAGAACCTTCAACACTCCTATAAATCCACCCTAAGACCACTTGATGCAAATGGGGATTGATAGTCCAATGAAAGTTTATCAATTTTCTTAACTAGTTTCTTTGACCTTGGATAAAGAGAAGCCAATGGTAACCAATATCAACAGAGGGATTCAATTGAGTCTATCTTCCATTCCCCTCCCTAAGTAGTGCTCTTCATATTTACATGATATATGACATTTTAGCTACTCCAACATTGTTAGTAACATGATATCTCACCAACTCAAAATAACATAAAATATAATTTATCACTTTTAATCAACTAATCTAGTCAACATCACTTATCCCATTCTAATCATTACTCAAAACAATATTTCACATATGATAATACCAAATCATGAAGTAGGTCCATCTCAATAATAAAAACACATTAGGTCTAGATCATGCCAAAACAATCATCCAATGAATCAAGTATTCAAATCAATCATGCAAAGGTTCTCTCATCTAGGCACAGGAGGAAGCACACATCTCAATGTAGCAATCTAATTCAATTGCCATGAAGCAATTCAACACATCACTAGTCTAGAACAATCATGAACATATATATCAAAGGAGGACATAAGATATGGCATAGAATTCTTGATCGTAGAATTAATATATTTTCTTAGCATCATTCAAATTCTCATTGAAATATGCTACTGGTCTTCCTTCTTGACTCAATGTTGCTCCTATTGCATTCCCATTAACATCACAATCAACTTGAAATACTTTGTCAAAATTAGGAAAACCTAACACCGGTTGTTTTGTCACCTTCTGTTTCAATAGTTCCTGTGTCGACCTACTTCAAAAAATTAATTTTTTTTTCAAGTAGACATGTCTAAAAGGAGGTCTAACCCTCTCATTTTAAACCTAACGAATTTAAGTCGAGATCTACACTCTAGCAAATTCAATGGAGAAAGCAATCAGTTTTTCATCAAGCATTAAAGTAGAAGTGAAGTCATGTTTTAGACATTGAAGATGACATCCATGATCTATGTTTTATGAAGACAACATGCATGAAACCCTATTTCCTTTGTGAAGGTCAAAACAATTTCATTGAGATATATCATTAGTGTTTCAAATATTTTTAGCCTTTCCCTCAAAAGAAAAGTATTTATTATTGTTTTTCAATTACATTTATCAATTCAAGTTCATGGTTGATTCCAAAATCGGGGTTGGGATAACATTTTGATCGAAGCTAACAGACTAGATATGGAAATGTAAGTTTATGGCATGTGATCCAAAAGAATGGTCATATCCAATAATAATCAATCCTCATTAGTTTCTTAGTTAAGGTTGGACAACTAGAGTAATTCCCACGTATACCTTCGTGAACTTCTCACAACGCGGTCTAAACTTCCTTACTTTCTAGACATTTGAGAAGAGTACCATTCAAGCCCTCATGGTAAAGGGTGTCGACAATGATGACATTTCAGGAGGTTTGATGAATGAAAGTATGACGCTGGTTATTAGAAAGGTTGGGTGGAAGAAGTAGAAGAATTAGAATAAATTCAACGAGATAGAGTATGTAATAAAAGAAAGTAACATTAAAAAAATAATAATAAAAGAAAGATTTTGATTCATAATCTAATTATTCTACTTGACATCATATTTGTTTATTATTCTACGTAAAAAAATATTATATTAGCATATTGTAATTAATATTAAATTATTAATATGATATGATTATATTATTATATTTTAACATGTTCTTATTATTATATTTTTATATTCCTAATAAACTCTTTATAAAAGCAAAAAGTAAAAAATATTATTAAGACTAAATTATTATTATTATATTATCACATCATTATAACTTTATTTTATATTCATTTTTATTCTACCCTTAAGAGAAAAATTGAATTTTATGTATGAACATTTTCAATTCCCTATGTTTTCATTGTAATACGCCTTTTGCTTAATAATTAAAAATTTAATAAGACAAATAAAAAATAAAAATAATTTAAATAATTTTTAATTATTAGTTGTATTTTCATAAAAAAATACATTAATATTTAAAATAAATTTAAAAATAAAAAATTATTTCTTAAAAAGGAAGAAGAAGAAAGGGAGGCTAGCCTTTGGTACTGCCATGTACACTTTTGCCAACCAGCTGCAATTTGTTAAGTTTCTGCTTAAATGGTGGAATTGTCAGTGTTTTGGTAATATTTTTCATGCTAAGGCAATTGCTCAATTAGAGTTGAATGACATTACTAGAGAGATTAGAGAGCATGGATTGTCAGAAGCCTTGTTTAGGGAGGAAGTTAGGGTAGTCAAGGATTTAGAGGAGTGGGAGCTTAGGGAGGAAATCTACTGGAAACAAAGAGCTCGTATTGATTGGCTTCAAGCGGGGGATAAGAATACTGTGTTCTTTTTCAATTCAATGAAAGAAAGAAGACATGGCAATTCCATCCTTGTTCTGGTTAATGATAGAGGTGAGCAGTGTTTATCCTTGCAGGAGATTTCTAGGGAGTCTATGCAGTATTTCCAATCCCTTTTTAGTGAGGATTATCAAGGGGATTCGGAAGAGGAAAATCAATTTCTTTCTTGTATTCCTTCTCTAGTTACTAGGGAGATGAATGAGCAACTTCTGGGACCTAATTTGTTGGATGAACTTGAGAGGATTGTTTTTCACATGAAGAAGGGGAAGGCTCCTGGACTAGATGGGTTTTTGATTGAGTTCTATCAAGAATTCTAGGATATTATCAAATTGGACTTATTGGAGGTGGTCCAAGGGTCCTAGAGGAGTAAGCAGATGCTTCGGGATTTGAATGCGACTTTCATTGCGCTCATCCCCAAGTGTGATGGGTTGACCGGTTAGACTAGTTCCGTCCTATTTCTCTTTGTAATGTGATTTATAAGATTATTTCTAAGCTGATAGCAGAAAGGTTGAAGAATTGGCTTGGGGGGGTCATTGCTGAAGAGCAGAATGGGCTTGTGCAGGGCCGTCAAATCTTGGATAGAGTGGTCATCGCTATTAAGGCCATTCATTCTATGCTTCCTTCCAAGGAAAAAGCTATGTTTATCAAGCTAGACATGGCAAAGGCTTATTATAGAGTCTGATGGTCCTTTCTCCAGAAGATTCTTAGGGCCTTTGGTTTTGCTGATGAATGGATCCAATGGGTTATGAGTTGTGTTTCGTGTACCTCATTCTCTATGCCAATTAATGGAGGTCATACTTAGTTGTTTAGTGCGTCCAGGGGTCTTCGTCGGGGGGACTCTCTTTCCCCGTACTTATTCATTCTTTTGGCTGAGGGTCTGGGGAGATTGATTAAGTATAATGTGGGATTGGGTTTTATTCATGGTCAGAGTTGGGGTAATGACATACCTCATTAGTCTCATTTGCAGTTTGTGGATGATGTGGCTCTGATGGGACTGGCTAGGATCAGAGAAGCTATAAATCTGCGTAAAATCTTGGATGTCTATCTTGTTGCTTTTGGCTAGTTGATCAATGAGGATAAATCTTCAATTATCTTCTTCAACACACCTAGAACTATTCAGTTGAGGATTGCTCATATCTTGAGATTCTAGGTCAGTTCTCTTCCCTTGACTTACATGGGTATTCCTATTGTATGTGGGAAAAGTGGGGCTATGAAACTCAAAATGTGAAAAATGAAGCTCCAAGAGGCTTGTCCACACACCCACAGGACTTCTTGGTGCAAGTTATGGAGTCATGAAGAATGACTCAACTTCCGAAGGATGGTTCTATGGTTCTCTATCTCACAAGGTCCCTGAAGCCAATGCCTTTGCTCTCAGATCACTGAGCAAAGTGGCTTAGGGATGACAAATGCAAGAACGAGGGATGCTTTTGATTGATTTTAACATGAGAATGCATCCTATCTATGCATGATCCTACAAATGCAATAAACTAGATTATAAGATGACAAGATTAGTAGTAATTTTATCCTAACATGAAAGACTAGTTATATGATTTAAGCTAATGATAAAAGGATGTAGTCTAAAATGTTTATTAGATTAATTCCTTTTGCAAAGAGAGACTAGATGTGCTAAAATTGAGCATAAATAAGATACTAAAGCTTGCATGGATTTTAGATAATAGATTTCTTAGATTCATGGATCCCCAAAATGGAGGAAGGAGAGCTCTATTTATAGCAAAAATAGGGCAATGGATGGTCAGGATTGAAAGAGTTAATCAAGGGCCAAGATTGAAAGCTATCAATCCATGTTTACAATTCTCACCAATGAAATGGTGACAATTGTCAACATAAGGCTGGTTGAGAGGAGATGTAAGAAGCATTAAATACTTGAGAAGACCTCATGGTTACCCTAGGGGGTAAGGGTTAAGGTTAGGTTAAGGTTATCCATTGGATAAAGCTTTTACCCAAAGGATAAACTCTTGTGCAAGGGTTAAAATAATAACCATGGTCAAAGCAATAAATGCTTGATGAGACCCTTGGGTTAGATGGACGTTAAGTTAGGCAGAAAGTCTCTAACCATGCCACTAAGGGTTAGTTAACCATTAATGGTTTGAAGACTTTGGGGACAAATTTGTAAGAGTCCTTCCAAATTTGGGGGCATTTAACCATTAATGGATAAAGACTTTAATGCATTTTGAAGACTTTACTCCAAATTTGAGAAGTGGCCTCCTCAAATTTAGGGAAAGGGGATAATTGATGGATTTGGGTTAATTGATTAGGATTAGATGGATTCTAGAAGAATTTAGGAATAGGGTTTAGGATGCAAGTGGGATTTTAAATAAATTAGATTTATTTAATTGGGGTAAACTGTTTAATTAAATGTGAGTTTAATTAAAAGTAGAGAGAAGGGTTTTAATTAAATAAAATGATTTATTCAATTAAATGATGCAAAAAGGGCTTAAGTGAATTTAACTAAATAAATTGAATAATTTACTTAATTAAATAGAGGAATGTGGGTGAGTTTAATTAAATTGGATTTAATTAAATAGAGGAATGAACATAAAATATTCATTTAGGAATATGGTCATTTTTATACGTCTACATTTTGCCCCTCTTTGAAGTGACGTGTGTGCACATGTTGATTCAAAGAAAATGATGTGTCATTATGATTTGTTTGTGATCAATTTTTATGCCGTGCCCCAGATTTGATAAACGATGTTGATAATGCCCCCTCGGGAGATGAATCAAAAATTTTGAAAAATTGATTTGAGTTGGATAATTTTGATAGCATTGTAAATTTTGGTCTATGTTGAATGCAAAAATTGATTCATCTCCCGATAATGATGTTGGGTAGGTTGGCATGAGACACCACAAGCGATTTTCGTGTTCCTCCATGTAACCCTAATTTTGTTTTACCCTATAAAAGGGAAAAAGTGATTTCTTTTGTATCATTTGTGCTTGTTGACTTTGGAGAAAGTGACACTTGGAGAGAAGTCAACATGCTGATTCCGTATTCTTCTCATCGATTAGAGCGCGTTAGGAGGTATCAGAGGCCTGCTGCGTATGGACCACCGGTAAGTCAACCTTTTTTACCCCTGTTTGATTTTTTATTTTGTCGTTTTTGGTCATTTTTTGAAATTTTAAATGCGGATTTTTATGATTTAGCACGTCGGGTCTAAAAGGTAGCGCATGTGAAAATTTTTGTAGCACATAGGTTTTAATAATAGAGGGTAGCGTCCGAAAAGTTTAGGCTAGCGCATCGTTAGGTAAGGGTAGCGCATAGGATTAGGTTAGTGCATCGGGGGCATAGGGTAGCGCATTGGGTAAAATGGGTAGCGCATAGAAAATATCCAGCGCATAGGGGCTTTAGGGGGTCGCATGGGTAGGTCTAGATAGCGCGTAGGTGTGACCTAGCGCATAGGGTTAAGTGTGTAGCGTGTAGAGAATATAGAATAGCGCATAGGGTAGTTTTAGCGCATAGGGTAGGTTAGGTAGCACTTTGGAAGAAAAGGGTAGTGCGTAGGTTTCTGCTAGCGCCTAGGGTTGATTGGGTAGCGCGTTGAGAAAACAGGTTAGCGCATGAGAAGCAGCTTAGCGCCTAGACAAGATGTTTTAGTGCATATAGGAAAAATTTTGGTATAGTGGGATCTGGGAATGAAGAAAATGGGTAGGGTGATGCCAGTTCTACCGGGATAAGTGCGTTTTGTTAGTCTTCGTGTCTGTCGCCATTGGTGTGATAAGTGTGTCCAATATGAGTTCTGAGATAACTTGATTTGGTTTGGGATGTTTCAAGTTGATATAGATTTGATGTGATTTTGATATGATGTGGAACTTGATTTAAATTTGTTCAAAGTTTTCAAGTTTTTGATATGAATGTGTTTGATATGAATTGTGGAGCTTGAGTTGTGTTACAAGCTGATATAGATTGTCGAACTTGAGTTGTATTACAAGTTGATATGAAACTTGAGTTGTGTTACAAGTTGATATGAATGTGAAACTTGAGTTGTGTTACAAGTTGATATGTTTTGATGGATTGATATGATGTGGAACTTGATTTAGATTTTTTTTCAGATTTTTCAAGTTTTTGAGATGAATTTGATTTTGATATCCATGTGGTGATGAGGGAACTAATATTGGACTTGCGTTGCTGTTTGACAGAAGCGTCTTGGAGTGGTACAGTTGCGTGAGTGATTTCCGAGACCATGGTCCTTGATACCACGATTGACACAGGCTGACAGAGACATTATTGAGAGGTGTGGTTTGACCTCTTTGTTAGATATGCCTGGGTTTATCATATACCGAGGTTTATTGACAACATTGGCAGAGAGGTGGCATAGCGATAGGAACACCTTTCATTTGGCGACAGGCGAGATTACAATGATGCCTGAGGATTGCTATAGGATTCTGCGGATTCCTGTAGTAGGTGCATTGCTACCCTACGAGCAGACGAAGGAAGGTGGGACTGAGGCATTCCACTGGATTTTTCAGGATGACACTATTTGTGGGTATGAGATCCCTTGGCAGGAGTTTTTGGATTTGGATTACGCGCCTCTACCATCAGTGTTGGCAGGCTTTATAGGTGGTTTCTTATGTCTCGACCGTAGGTCTAAGGGACTATTAGTGGGATGGGGATTGGTGCTAGAGGACATGGTGACACAGGGTTGTCGATTTACATAGCCGACCCACTTATATAGGGATTTACATGAGGTAGTGTATTTGGGTTATGACAGTCTATCAGCTGGAGTGACACTGCTACAAGTATGGGCATGGGAGCATATCCCCGTAGCTAGGCCATTGGCAGATAGAGATAGGCCTGTTGGATGCGCGTACGCATATGGGTACAGAGGGATAGTTGTCCAACGTAAGCTAGGAAAACTAGAGCATTGGAGGAGAGTGCTGGATGACATTGATACGGTCGTCTGGCGACCATATATAGGTTGCAAGGTATGGGCTGAGGATGGGATGGAGATGCCCTATGTCTTTATGAACAGATATTTGATAGGGCAGACGCCCTTTGTGATTGAGAGGTTTCTGCATAGCCGGGTGTTGCGGCAGTATGGTCAACAGCAGGGGATGCCACAGGGAGCTTGTTTTTATGCTCAACGAAGACAGGATATTCTGGATTAGGGACCAACGATTGATAGCAGGGCGGCGGTGGAGGAGTTCTTTCATGCAGTTGGCCAAATTTGGGATTATGCCCTTGAGATCGTGGATGCAGGGATGACTTACGAGTTTGCAGCACTCTTCGTAGCACGAGCAGTGGCTAGGATATCTGATCCAGCTAAGATGATTCCATCTTTTGATGATGATGAGGAGGTAGATGAGGGGGGGTGATAGAGGAGGAGGTGATGGCGGAGATGGTGGAGGAGGTGACCGAGGGCGGCGAGGGGAGAGGAGGAGATTGAATCAAGGGAGACTTGATTGGGGGAGGAGAGGAGAGAGAGGTGGAGATGGTGGTGCTAGAGGGATACAGGGTGAGAGAGTAGGGCAATGGGTAGCGATGGATAGGGGGAGAGGAGGTTTGGCTATCAGAGCCGGAGAGGAGGAGCGGGTTGGCGAGGTGTTAGCAGCGGTGGGAGGGTATGATGATTTTAGATGACCAGCCCAGAGGAGGAGGTCAGATGTTTTACCTCCACCAGCACCGAGGACAATTAGAGGGACAGGGGGTACCCCTTCACAGGTACCCTTGCAGGTGCGGATTCTGACACATGCAGAGGATGCACAGATTAGATCGCTGCAGTTGTTAGTGCAGCATTTGCAGACACAGATGCTGGCGCATCAGCGTCAGATGACACAGTTGACCATAGTGAGATACTGCCTTGGAGCGGTTGGGTCGAGCCGAGGCTCAAGCAGAGGCTTTGGAGAGAGTGGCAACAGGTGACCCGATGAGAGACACCTTGAGAGAGCTGGCTTTGAGAGACAATGAGGCGGAGTATTACAGGAGACATTATGAGGATGTGGTGCCCAGGGAGTGCCGAGTGCAGAGTTTCACACAGTCGAGATCTAGTCGATCTCGAGAGACTGGGTCGAGGACGAAGAGCAGAGGTGCAACAGGGCCTCCTAGACAGGATCCACCTGGAGATCCAGGTGCTGGGACATCTTCAGTGAGACCGTCTCCCTTAGGAGATAGTCATACGTGAGAGACATTGTCTCCATCGTATTTTGATCATTGTATTGTACTTGGCATAGATATGACATATTTTGTATATTGCTCATTTGTCGAGATATATATGACACCATTTTCTTTGATCTTCATGTGATGTGTTATGGATGATGCTTTCTATATGCTTTAGTTTATTCTATGATGATACAATGCTTAGATAGATGTATGTGATGCGATATTTGATGAATATGATGTGATAATGTATGATGCTGTGAGATGTATCTTGAAAATGAGATGTATGATATGATATGCAAATAATTGTAAAATGATATGCAGCTAATTGTAAAATGATATGCAACTATTGATTTTGAGCATCCTCATTCTGCATTCGTCATCCCTGTATAGCCACATGTTGTTTTCTTTCATTGTATGTATCATCATTGAGCATTGATTTGTTTTGGGATATGTTGAAAATTTATACAAGCATAATGGTATAATTGAACCATAATGATCTGAGAAAAATTTACATGAGTTTTGATTTTGCAAGATAGCACAAGCGTCAAGGTATAATTGAACCAGGACGACCTGAGTGCGGATTGCGTATAAACAGACAAGAGTAAATCATTTGTATGCGTAAAGTGGAATCATGTCTTCAGTGATATGCTGTGAATCACGTCTCGAGACAAGTATTTACATAGTACAGATGATCACCTCACAGACAGAAAACTAAGAAAATATTGGAGTCCCTATGACATTCTCTAGCTTTGAAGCATTGTGGAGAAAATTTAGAGGATCCAATAATTCAAAAAGTTAAAGTGCAAAAATAGTCAAAACTTTATGCAAGATGCAACATTTGATATTTTAGAAAATCATCCATCATATTTTGTGAATCCTGTTAAGCGATCAATGTTTTGCTTTGCGATTGTACGAGTGTTGTTTTGCTGGATATGAAGTTCTGAGTTTGCAGCAAGTTTTGATGTTTTGAACGTGTTGCAAACTTTGATTACTACCCCTAGTCAAGTGTACTTCCTAATGTGGATATGTACAGTGATTACCAAACCATGGTGAGATGGGGTGAAAGGATATGCGGATAAACCAGGATAGTGACTATGCTAAGTATGGCCTGGATGGATATTGTGCTAAAAATGTCGGGCGATGGCCGATAGTGCTTTACTGTGGAGATAATGGTATGGATAGATATAGAGGAGCTTTCCTCTCACAATAGCACCTGTTGCCAGGTTTTCACCAATTGCTTTTATTGCACATTTTTATTTACTTTTTTCTTGATTTTTTTTTTTTTTTTTGACTTTTCCGTGCATTACTCAAGTGTAGTATTTCTTCATATGAATGTTGTTAGTTGGTTCATTGAGCACATCTCCTTCTGAAGTTGTTAGCTGATAGGTGCCTGATCCATAGGCTGATATGATGACATAGGGACCTAACCAATTAGGTTCAAATTTCCCTTTCTTTTCTCGATCTTGCTGATTTTTAGGATTTTCTTTGAGTACTAGGTTCCCAACTTTAAAAAATCTGGGAATGACCTTGTGGTTGTAGCTCCTGCACATACATTGTTGATATGCTTTAAGATGAGTGTAAGCACGTTGACATCTTTCATCTAGAAGCTCGAGCTCTTGTAGTCGGTTAACTCAATACTCTTCATCTGGGATTAAGCCTTTCAAAGAGACTCTGAGAGATGGAATTTCTACTTCCAAAGGTAAAATAACTTTGGATCCATATACCAATGAATATGGTGTAGCTCCGGTAGGTGTGCGGATGTTGGTTCTGTAGGCCCAAAGTGCTGGATTGAGTTGTATATGCCAATCTTTGCCTGTGTCATTTACTATTTTCTTTAGGATTTTCAATATTGTTTTGTTGGATGCTTTCGCCTGACCATTCCCCTGTAGATAGTAAGGTGTAGACAAACGATGTTGTATTTTGAATTTTTCACATAGTTCTTGCACATATTGGTTCTTAAAAGGCCATCCACTATCTGTGATGATGGAACTCAGAATACCATATCTGCAGATCAGATAATTAAGGATAAAAGAGGCAATTTGTTTCCCAGTCATTGTGGTCATGGGGACGACTTCTATCCATTTTGTAAAGTATTCCGTTGCAATTATAATAAACTTGTGTCCATTTGAAGATGAAGGATGAGTTTTACCAACCAAGTCTAGTCCCCACTGACAAAAGGGCCAGGATGTTGTGAATGGTTGCAGTTCTTGTGGTGGTGCATGTATAAGATTGCCATGGATTTGGCATTTAGGACACTTTTTTGCAAAGTGATAAGAGTCTTTTTCCATTGTTGGCCAATAATATCCCATTCTTAGAAGCTTTTTAGCAAGAGTAGTACCACTTGAATGTGTGCCACAGATACCTTCGTGAAGCTCATGTAAAGAGGAGTCAGATTCATTATGATCAAGACAACGAAGAAGAGTACCATCTAGACCTTGACAGTACAAAGTATCAGCAGTAAGAGTATAACGGGCGGCTTGCCGGATAAAGTTGCGCTTCTGGTTTTAGGATAAGTCAATGGATAAGATATCATTCTTAAGATAGTCGTAGATGGGTCCATATAATTGAGAGCCGAAACTAGTCAAGGCATAGATAACATGGGATTCTGAATAGTCATACGTAGGGGAGAACACTTGCTCTACCAGGAACTCGTAATGATTCTGTTGCTCTGGAATTTGTAGTAGTGAAGTGATAGTAGCCATGGCATCAACTTCTTTGTTGTCCAACCTTGGTATTTTTTTGAAGGTGATGTATACAAAATATTGCTTGAAATCATCCACCATTCGTTTGTAGGGTAGTAGCTTGTCGTCCTTTGTCTGATAGTCATTGTTGATTTGATTGATGATGAGTTGTGAATCTCCGTAGACTTTTAATTCAGTGATCCGCCATTCTACGACCATTTTGATACCTATAACCAATGCCTCATATTCAGCAATATTGTTGGTGCATGGAAACATAATCCTATATGATTTTGGTATTGTGTGTCCTTCAGGAGTGATAAACAGAAGGCCAACACCTGAGCCATGTTGTGTGTAGGATCCATCAAAATATAAGGTCCATTGTTTGGGGGAGATAGTAAGAACGTCTTTGTTTGGAAATTCAATCTCCATAGTTTGTTTTCCAAGTGGTGGTGCTTTAGCCAGTTGATTTGCAATTGCTTGTCCTTTGATAGCTCGACAGACTGTGTAGTGGATATCAAATTCACTGAGGATCATGACCCACTTAGCCAATCTGCATGTAAGAGCTGCTTTATTGAGTAAATATTTGAGAGGATCAATTTTTGCAACTAGCTTAATTGTGTGAGCTAGCATGTAGTGTTGGAAATTTTGAGAGGTGAATACTACTGTTAGACAAGCCTTCTCAATGAATGTATAGTTTAATTCATATCCATTCAATGTCCTGCTGATGTAGTATATAGCTCATTCCTTGCCTTGTTGATCTTCTTGTGCTAACAATGCCCCCAGTGATATATCTATTGTTGAAATGTATAGAATGAGTGGCTTTCCTGCTATTGGTGGTACTAGAACTGGTGGATTCATTAGATACTGTTTGATTTGATAGAAAGATTCTGCACATTTGGCTTCCCATTTGAATGGTACATTTTTATGTAGCAAATGATTAAATGGGAGACTTTTATCTGCTAGTTGAGCGATGAATCACCTGATTGATTGGAGTCGTCCTTGTAGAGATCTGAGCTGGCTGATGTTCTTTGGTGGTGGCATCTCCATAATGGCTTGTACCTTTGCTGGATCCACTTCAATACCCTTAGCTGAAACTATGTAGCCTAGTAACTTTCCTGAGGTAACCCCGAAGACACACTTCTTAGGGTTGAGCCTGACTTGGAATTTTTCCAATCTATCGAAAATATTTTCTAAGATGCTTAGATGTTCTTCTCTGGTGAAGGATTTAGCTAGTAAATCATCTACATAGTCTTCCATGAAGGTATGCATCATGTCATGAAAGATTGTTGTCATTGCTCGTTAATAAGTTGCTCCTGCATTCTTTAAGCCAAAAGCATGACATTCCAACAGTACGTTCCCCAAGGACAAGTAAACACTATTCTATCTTGATCTTTTGGGGCTATCTTGATTTGATTATAGCTTGAAAAACCATCCATTAGTGATAGCATTGCATGGCCTGCTATGAGGTCTACAATTATGTCGATACTGGGTAAAGGAAAGTCGTCCTTTGGATAGACTTTGTTGACATCTCTGAAATTAGTGCAGATTCTGATGCTGCCATCTGGTTTTGATACTAGTACAATGTTGGAAATCCATTTGACGTAGTCAATGGGTCGAATAAATCCAACGTTTAATAGTTTCTTCAATTCAGCTTTAACCATGAGTGTCGCATGTGGATTCATCTTTCAAAGTTTTTGCTTGAGTGGCTTAGCTCCTGGAGCAATGGACAAGTGGCGCATGATTAATTGTGGATCAATTCTGGGCATATGACCAAGCAAAGTTGATTTGCTTTTCTTTAAAAAAATTGATAAATTCTGATCTTTCTGTTTCTGTCAGAGATTCTGCAAGGTGTGTATAGTTTTGGCTACTTCTGTAGTACCAATGTTGATTGATTGAGTGGGCTCAATCAATATGGGTGATTGCTCGTGATAATGTTCAGGAAGAGTGTCAAGTCTCCCATCTTTAGGTGCCTTAAAAAGGTTTTCACCCTCAGATGCGTCCTTTATTTTTACTTTTGTGTGATCTATTGCTGCCATTGACTGGTTTTCAGCAGTAGATCTTTTATTTGGTTCATTTTTGCGACTGAGAGACTTGGCACTCCCCTAAGTGCAGACATCGTTACTTTGTTCACTGGTAGAGTTTGTTTCCAGGTTAACGGTACATAAGTAATGGATAATGGATTCGTCATTTGGCAATATCGGTATATCGTGAGTTTCAGGTTCGTCCCAGTCTATGAGGTCAGGAAAGACAAGTGGTAAGGAATCGTTTGGCGGATCAAGTTTTGCTGCTATAAGTGTCAGGATGGAAATATCATCCTGATCGGCTGATGTGTTAAAGAATTTAAGGATTTCGTCGAGGTCTTTGATGGTATCATCTTCAGTATAGACTTGCGCATAATGTTGCTACTCATTTTCCTTGGTGTCATAGATATTTTGTGGACCAAATTCAAGTGGTCTAGATTCTGTGCCGCGTTCTTCTTGAGAGATGGGTGTATTACTGTCATTTGCACAAATATCTTCAGTAATATTAGAACAGCTACCCCATTCATATTCATTGGAATCAGTCTCAGAGGTATTATCCCAGATTCTAGCAGTGTTGTGAACTGGTATGTTGTAGGGTGAGAACATGTCTTTGATAATTGAGACAAGTTTGATAGTTTTCTCTGATTCTGTGTCAGATCCTGCTTCCACTCTTTGCATTTATTCATATACTATCTCTCCTCGGGGAGGAATGATGTAATCCAGAGGGGAGTCTTCTTTGTTGGATGTTGTTTCTTGAATATGATGTGCTTCTACAATAGATGCTTCCTTCTTTTGGTTGACAGGGTGTTTTTGACATTGTTCTCGTTCTTGATGTTCATGTTCTTTATGTATTGTCTCTGTTGACTCAAATAGTGCCTCCTTCCAAGAGTCTTCTTTGTACTTCTTCTTTGCTTTCCACCGAGGTTTTTGATATTTGCGTGGTACCTTCATTGGTAGTAGAGTGAGTTCAAAACCCAATCCCTTCTTGTCTTTACTAAATTGTGAAGGAGGATCCAATGGTTCTGTGACACCTTCCTGATGCTTACCAATAGGTCTTGTGCCATTGTATCCCATTTGCTACATGATTAAGTAGCCTTTTCCATATAGGTGTGTTGGTATAGCTATTTTCATAGTAGCCACCCAGTCTTCTTCCTCATCTTTGTATAGCCAACTAAGGATATCCTTTTCCTCGGATTCATGTGCTAGAGTGCCAAGTTGAATGAATGTGCCATCAAACTTGGTGATGGGCTGAGTTGCTTGATGTGTTGATGCAGTAGGCAATCCATGAGATCTAGGTGATGCTGGTAAGTTGGCCAAACACATGGGTTCCAAAGAGTATTCTCCCATGCCTTGTTCTTTTATCTTCATTTTTAGCTTGAAATATCTAAGTAATGATTTAGACTTTTCTTGTTGAAGATCTCGTGCTAATGAATTTTGTTTCTCTCTATTATGTGGAACCAAGCTGTCTTGGGCTGCCCCCATAGCATTACAATGTTGAAATGGATTATGATCAGCTGATATAGAAACCTCCTGGCCATTATAGGGAAATTTGTCACACTGGTGATATGTAGAAGGCATCGCTTGCATTTCATGTATCCAGGGTCGACCTAATAAGATATTGTATGTGAGGTCTATGTCTAAGACCTGGTACATGGTATCCTTTTGTATCGGTCCTACCTGAATTGGCAACACCACTGTTCCTTTAGATGATCTTTCTTCATCATCATATGCCTTTATAGTGATCTTCTTATGTGGATCAATAGACTCCTCAGAGAAGCCTAATGCACAGATAAGCTTTAAGGTACAAATATTAAGTCCAACTCCTCCATCTATTAATACTAGTTTAACCCGATGTTTATAGACTATGACTTCAATATGGAGAGGAGTATTATGTTGATGATTCAATGAGAGATTATCATGCTCAAAAAAAGTGAGGTTATGAGGTCCTGTCATATGAGCCACCATGGCTTGGAATTTGTCAACATCCAGATCTTGAGGTACATTTGTTTCAAGTAACGCTTGTTCCAATATGTCTTTGTGTTTTGGCAAAAGTTTTGGCAACTCAAGTATAGATATTTGAGCAGGAGTTTTGCATAGTTGACTGACTAGGTCATATTGAATTTTGGGTATGGTGTTTGTTGTTGGTATATGTCCCTTCAAGACATATTTTTGAGCTCTGGTTGTCATGTTGACGGATTCATGTTCACGCCTGTCTTTGATTGTGATGGCATTAACTTGATTGTCTACAGCCGATATATGATTGATGGTGTTATTGTATATGTGATTGATACGAGCCCCACGTATATCGTTTGAGGTTGAAGCTCCATCTTTTTTGGAGTTTGGAAGAGGATTTTTAAAGGCTCCATGGTCACCATTTGTCTTGAGACCATCCACTGTTAAATCACCTCTATCAATCATGTCCTAAACAATGTTTTTCAATTTCATGCAGTTATTTGTTTGATGACCTTTGTTGCGATGAAAATCACAAAAGTGAGAGTCATTCCACCAAGGTGGTTTGATTTGTGGTTCATAGTTGTTGATTGCTGGTAAGGAGATAATTTTGTTTGCCAGGAGTTCTCTGAATGCCGACTCCAGTGATTGTCCTAATGGTGTGTAGACATGTTTTTGAAAATTGCTGGTGTTACCTCATGAATTGTTATTAGGCCCTCGATTTGTGTGATTGTTTTGAGCATTGTTAGCGTTGTTGATGTTGGGTTGACCTTGATTGGTATTCGGTGTGTAAGTGTTAGTGTCTGGGTTAGCACCTTTGGGATTCTTTGTAGCTTGAGGATTTCCTGATAATGCGAGCACGAGCTGCTTAGATTTTGGATCATGTGATTCATTGCCTCCTTCATTTCCATTGTTTTTGTTTCTGGTCCGGAATCTGGATTTGTCTAAATTGTTGTTGTTTTGGTTATTGTAATGCGATGAACTTGTTCCTTCTTTGAAGAACTTTAGTGTTCCTTTCTTGACACATGCTTCCTCCACTTGAATGCCATTTTCAATTAATTTAGCAAAAGATGGTATGCATTGGAGTTTGAACCTGTAACTCATCTCACCATTCAAGTTGTCAATGAAAATTTCCATTTTCTCCTTTTCAGGGATATCTCGAGGATATCTTGAAACCATACACCACCATCGTTGAAGGAAAACCATGAATGTTTCATTGTTTTTCTGTTTGGTGTTACAAACGTCTAACATGGTGATAGCATGTTGAATGTTATAGGAATATTGAGTTATGAATTTGTTGACTAGTTCATCGAATGATCTGACGGGAGGTGTGATTTTAGATAACCATTCCATTGTTTGCCCTCCCAAGATTCTTGGGAATAACCTCATCAAATAGGTATCATCATGAGCGAATTCAAGACTCATTATGCAGAATTCTCGAACATGATCACGGGGATCGCTTTTTCCATCATATTTGTCAAATTTGGGAACATTTGAGTTTGGAGGAAAAGGTATCATGTTCAATCTTCTGTCAAATGGATAAGGACAAATTTCATTTAAGGAGTACCATACTGTTCTACCTTGTCGCATGTCTTGCATTTGTCTTTGTAACATTTTCATTTGCTGAGTAAGAGCAATCAAAGGTACATTGTTTTGCCAAGGGAATAATTCTTCTCTTGCATTAATTCTAGGCTAAAATGGGGTATGGAATAGTATGTTTTGCTCGGGGATGTTTTGCTCAGGTATATTTTGTTCTTGTAGATTTTGTTTAGGAATATCCTGCTCAGGGTCACACATCTCTTCCTCTCATTGTCATTCTTGATATTCGTAATGTTGAGACCTTGTTCGAAAAATGTCTGTATCAAAGTCCTCCGGAAGTTTAACTCCTTTTCTTGTGAGCATGAGTAGGTATTTCTCTTTGTCATTTTCCATGAGTCTTTCCACAAGCTTTTGAAATGAAGCGCTTTCTTGTCATTATTGAAGAAGTTTTTCAGAAATTTTAGTGTCCTCTAGATGTGGACCTTCAAAAGGATTAGATAATCTTCGATTCATGCTTGATTCTGGTGGTGTTTCTCTTTGTTGGTTTTGTTGAGAGCGAGTGACAATAGGCATTTTAGAAATATTCGGGGGTTGGTGGGGGTAACCTTGGGAAGTTATAAGTGATGCACTCGTCGGGAAAGAATGCTGGATTGATCTTTCCTCCACGATTTATTTGTTGACTGAACGCGGATTTTTGATAGATTTCTCTAGTCTTCAAAGGTTCCTTGTCAAATTCGTTTGATTTGTTCTGAATATACAATCGCACATGACGAAGGAATGTTCAATGAGATTTGAAGAGTTGACGATTGATGTGTAAAAATTTATTTCTTTTGGCAAGTTTTGAAGAACTTGGTTGCTGTTTCTTCAACTTGGTGTTATGATAAATATTCTTTCTTCTCAGAATATAAGGATTAGTCATGCACAAGCGGTCAATGGTTTCCTTTTGAGTTGTTTTGGATTCAGTTTATCTTGTTTTGGAAACTTAAGTTTTACTTTATCAAAGTGAAGGTTTAGATGCCCCCTCACGACAAAGTGCGTCAAATGATATGGAATAGAGCTTTCCCGATATGGAAATTCAATTTGACAACTTGGAGTTTTAAACAAGTGTGTTTTGGGATAAAAATCCGTGTGATAAAAAAAAGACCTATTTGCCACTTGTGATGATGTTTCTTGATTTTGATAGGATAGATATGTTTATCATGCAACCAGTTTCAGATTTAGACAACTTTTGTTTGATGGAAATTTGCTTGGAAATAGCTTTTGATACTCTGTTTTTGGTATTCTCATTTGACGAAGTTAAGGCTGATGAAAGGAGGTTTCCGAAAATGTTTTGAAAATTTTCCAATTTGACCTCTGTTTTGCCCCCTATTTTTTTGGTTTTGCCCACGTGCTGAAATAGAGACGCTATGCGCTACAAAATGTTCTCAAAGCGCTAAGGAAAAGACCGCACGCGCTATGTTGCCCCCTGCTATGTGCTAACTGGTTTCATTGGTTAAATTTTGTTTCAGCTTTGGTTTAAAAGATCATGCGCTAATATGAGCCGTTGACGCGCTACTGTTTATACTCTCTGCGCTAAAGGTTGACTTCCACACACTAAGCTGATGCTTCAACGCACTAAACTATTTTCAGAACGTGCTAACTGCTACTGCTGATTTTAGATTCTGGTGAAGCGTTACTATTAAGACTTTATGCGCTAAAGATAGGATTTGATGCACTAAAGTATGGTTCCAAAGCGCTAAGATGTTGCTCTTATGCACCAAACTGTCTTGACTTGATTGTTTTCTGCAATTTTGGAGTTTTACCTTGAGTTGTCAGTGATGATAGATGATTTTTTGAAGTAACAAATAAAGACACAACACCAAAGAAGTAACCATTTTTGCTTAATCTAAACAATAAGTGTATGTTTTGCGAGGATGTTTTCAAATCCCCAATGTTTCAATAGGTTTGGATACAAAGAATACACTTCAAAAAGACTCTTTATTCAAGGGTCATAAGTAATACCATAGCCCACTAGTCTCGATACTTCGTTAGCTCAAACAACCGTGTCACCCCCTCGAGGGTGCCCCTTTTTTTGCCTTTTGCCAGAAATTAACTCAAAGTGAATTGCTTCACAATTGAATAGTTATCTTGGGAGATATATGGTGAGTGATCTTGGGGGCGGATTCTTCCCCACCCTTACACTATGATATTACAAATGTCTGGTTACTGACTCGGCTTAAAGTTTCTATGTTAAGGTTCGTAATCAAGCTTCCTGTTCGGCCATCAGTGATAAACTCCCTTGGGAGGCTTCCCAACCTTTAGAACAAAGGCTTTACATATCTCAAGGATACTGGGGGAAGGCTAATCGCTGCACGCAACTGTTGAAAAGGACTTTCATTGCTTTCCACTTTTGATTATAGTGGGTTGGAACACTTGGCGTCAAAGTCGTTTCCCACTTAGGTCATTTCCTTCACATCAGCCAAAGAATGGCTTTAAGAGTTTTTCAACCCCTCGAGAAGGCAAGCCTGTTAAAGGATTTAAATGCAATAAATGTTGAAAGCGTAAGAGTGGTCTGGATTTTTTATCACCCAGTTAAGGGGAGAGCATATTCCTTCCACTTTCGTAGCAAAGAAAACAAGTGTTCTTTTTAACTCTTCATTGCAATGATCTGTTAAAATCTATATGGAGATTTTGCTCCACAAAAACATGGTGTTTATTTTAATTCTTTCAAAGCAATGATTTTCTAATCTGGGAAAAGAACCTGGTCAACAAAGTAGAACTTCGATCTTGGTGGTCAACAAAAGAAATCGATAAAAGGGGAAGGACTTCCCTCTTTGAAATTTTTTTGACAAATGTGGTTTCTTTTACTTTGCAAAAAATTGAAGTTGATCCTTTTAAACACCAAAGGATGGTGAAGTTGTTTTTAAAGCTTTTTGCAAAATGAAAGATTGTCTTGTTCGTTTTAACAACCCAAAAAGGAAAGTTTTTCTCCTATGAAAGCAAGAAAGATTTTGATTGTGGTTCTTTTTAGGTACCCAACCGAAATGTGAGTTCAGTTTTAAGAAAAATTAAAAAAGGTTCAAATTTTAACTAACTTATCTAAGTTAGTAAAAACTCTAAACTATCTTAATGATCCTGAAAATGGAGCTCCTATCTGCAAGAAAATTGTTAGAACCCTGCGAAATAATAAGCGAAATCGTTAGATAAATGTGGACTTCAACAAGTCTAATTTCGCACTCGGTTACAGCTTTTATTTTTTTGCCTTAGTTTGTGATGCACTATAGAACAAACTGTACGCGCTATAAAGTAATCCGGATGCGCTATCAAAAAGGCTTGACGTGCTGAACTGTGTTTCAGGTGCGCTACTCTATTTTTCTTCCGCACCGAGACTTACAGGAAAGTATTAGTGTGGGACGATGCGCTAAGGTAAAGACCACATGCGCTAGGGAATAGATCCCACGCGCTAAACAATACACTGGATGCGCTAAAAGATCCACCAAATGCGCTAAGGGATGTTCCCTACGCGCTAATTCCTGTTTCCCGCGTACCTGCAAAAGTGTTTATTTTTGAAAACCGATTTGATTAATGAGGTAGAGCCTCGCGGTGGAAGCCAGAAATGTATGCAGGAAAAGTGGGGCTATGAAACTCAAAATGTGAAAAATGAAGCTCCAAGAGGCTTGTCCACACACCCACATGACTTCTTGGTGCAAGTTATGGAGTCATGAAGAATGACTCAACTTCTCAAGGATGGTTCCATGGTTCTCTATCTCACAAGGTCCCTCAAGCCAATGCCTTTGCTCTCAGATCACTGAGCAAAGTGGCTTAGGGATGACAAATGCAAGAACAAGGGATGCTTTTGATTGATTTTAACATGAGAATGCATCCTATCTATGCATGATCTTACAAATGCAATAAACTAGATTATAAGATGACAAGATTAGTAGTAATACTATCCTAACATGATATACTAGCTATATGATTTAAGCTAATGATAAAAGGATGTAGTCTAAAATGTTTATTAGATTAATTCCTTTTGCAAAGAGAGACTAGATGTGCTAAAATTGAGCATAAATGAGATACTAAATCTTGCATGGATTTTAGATAATAGATTTCTTAGATTCATGGATCCCCAAAATGGAGGAAGGAGAGCTCTATTTATAGCAAAAATAGGGCAATGGATGGTCAGGATTGAAAGAGTTAATCAAGGGCCAAGATTGAAAGCTATCAATCCATGTTTACAATTCTCACCAATGAAATGGTGACAATTGTCAACATAAGGCTGGTTGAGAGGAGATGTAAGAAGCATTAAATGCTTGAGAAGACCTCATGGTTACCCTAGGGGGTAAGGGTTAAGGTTAGGTTAAGGTTATCCATTAGATAAAGATTTTACCCAAAGGATAAACTCTTGTGCAAGGGTTAAAGGAATAACCATGGTCAAAGCAATAAATGCTTGATGAGACCCTTGGGTTAGATGGAGGTTAAGTTAGGTAGAAAATCTCTAACCATGCCACTAAGGGTTTGTTAACCATTAATGGTTTGAAGACTTTGGGGACAAATTTGTAAGAGTCCTTCCAAATTTGGGGGCATTCAATCTTGTTGAATGGATAAAGGCTTTAATGCATTTTGAAGACTTTACTCCAAATTTGAGAAGTGACCTCCTCAAATTTAGGGAAAGGGGATAATTGATGGGTTTGGGTTAATTGATTAGGATTAGATGGATTCTAGAAGAATTTAGGAATAGGGTTTAGGATGCAAGTGAGATTTTAAATAAATTAGATTTATTTAATTGGGATAAACTATTTAATTAAATGTGAATTTAATTAAAAGTAGAGAAAAGGGTTTTAATTAAATAAAATGATTTATTCAATTAAATGATGCAAAAAGGGCTTAAGTGAATTTAACTAAATAAATTGAATAATTTACTTAATTAAATAGAGGAATGTGGGCGATTTAATTAAATTGGATTTAATTAAATAGAGGAATTAACATAAAATATTCATTTAGGAATATGGTCATTTTTATACGTCTACACCTATCTTTGCTGGTAATCCTCCCAGAGACTCTTGGCAGGGTATTCTGGACAAATTTTGCATGAAGGTTGAGCATTGGACTCATAGATGGTTATCCTTTACTGGGCGGGTTCAACTGATCCAATCAGTGGTCCATGCTCTTCCGATTTATAGGTGCATACTCCAAGTGGCCCCAAAGTGGTTTGTGAAGGATTTGGATGCTTTGGCAAGGCAATTTTTATGGGCAGGCAACATGTCCATCTATAAATGGAGTCTTGTCAAATGGGACTTGGTGTGCATCCCGAAGTAGTTGGGTGGGCTTGGCTTAAGGCAGTCTTCTTTATTTAGGGAGGCTTTGGCGGCTATATTGTACTGGAGGTGGTGTGTTGAACGAGATCGAGGTTGGGCTAGGATTTTGTCTTTCAAGTATATGCAGAGGATCCCGAAGGAGGAAATCCCAAGATATCTACTGGCGGGAAAAGGCTCTAGGATTTGGAATTCTCTCAAGAAAGGGGCTACACTGATAAAAGGTCTTTTTTGGATCTGTAGGAGGGGGGAAGAGGTGTTTTTTTGGTTTGATTCTTGGGATGGCTATCCCCCCATTATTGATCAGTTTCCTAATTTAGTGAATCTTTGCCAAAGGTTCCTGGAGGCAGGGTGGTCTAGAGTGAGCAACTTTAAGTCTATTTATAGGTGTGGGCAACTAGAGATGGTGCGGTGGAAGGTTCATAATGAATGGCCGGTTGTTGATATGGAGGAAGACTGCACTGAGCTTCATGGCATTTTGGCTAATAGACACTATAGTTCCCTTAAAGATAGTGATAGACTTGCTTGGTCCCTGAATCCTAAGGGTGTTTTTACTGTTGCCATTGGGTACCAGGAGTTGTTGTTCTGTCGCTTGGAGGGGAAGGAGGTGCACTGGTGGAAATATGTTTGGAACAATTTTTCTTGGCTTAAGTGTAACTGTTTTGCTTTTGGCTTTGAATAGATGTCTAACTTGGGACAATATTCGCAAGCCTGGGTTCCACGAGCCTTCCATCTTTGTTTTTTATGGTAATGGAGAGGAGGATTCCTCTCACCCGTTCTTCAGATGCCCTTTCTCGTTGCTACTCTGGCATTACTGGTGGGGGGTGTGGAAGCACCCCTGTGTTCACGCAGATTCTTTGGTGGAGTTTTGGAGTAGTTTGGGCAGGCCTCCTATTTTGTTCTCTTTTTTCTAGACTGTCTGGCACATTGGGCCAATTTTCATACTTTGGCAAATCTGGCTAAAGAGGAATAGGAGGATCTTTAGGGAAGTCAGACTGTTAGTTCAACACGTATGGAATAGAATCATTGGCATGATCCAGGAGATGGTGGAAGCTAAATGTGAGGTGAATTTTCCTTTGGATAGAGGAGAGGCTGATATTGTGAGTAGGTTGGGTTTGCAGGAGACGTCTCCTGTCTCAACTTGTGTCAGGAGAGCTAGACATGCTAAGCAGAAGGTTAAAAGGGTGGGAAGATGGTTGCCTCCTCAGGATGACTTCATTAAGATTAACACCAATGGCTCCTCTCGGGGTAATCCGGGTCCTGTTGGGATTGGGGGTGTTGGTAGGGATTGTATGGGGGATGTGGTTTTCTTCTTTTTAGTACATAAAGGTCAACAATCTACTAATTTTATGGAGGGACTAGCAATTTTCTATGCCCTGGAGCGTGCATATGAGCTGGGGTTGCGTAGGGTTATCTATGAATCAGATTCGCAGATTATTGTTAATCTGTTGATTGAGCAGAAGGTGAGTGGGATTAATTGGTAGCTGGAAGGAATTGTGCACCAAATTTTTCAAATTAGTGCTATGATGGAGAGGGTGTCTTTCATCCACATTCCTCGTGAATGGAATAGAGCTGTGGATTATTTGGCTAAGTGGGCTTCGGAACATGGTGATGTTTGGAAAGTTGAGGGTTGGGAGCATCTTTTCCTTGATTACGTCAAGACTTGCATAAGATCTTTGCTGAGGATATGGATACTTATGAAGTTGGATGATTTCTGGTTGGGTTTGTTGTTCTCTTTTCGAACCTTGTGGCTCTGGCTTTCTTGTGTAATGTTGGTTTCTGATTATTAATAAAAATTTTACCCCATTTATATTTATATATATATATAATTAAAAAATATATACATTTTTTCTTTCATATTAATAAATTTACAATATGAAAAGTTAATGAAATATATATTTTTAAAGAATGAGAGATTTTATAATTTAATACTTACTAAAAAATTATATAATTTTATTTATTATTATTTTTTAAATTATAATTTCTATATAATAATAATAATAGAGATTTTAAAAAATAGAATAAAATTTTAAAAACAATTAATTAAAAAAAGTTTGACTACCTTCCATCGCTTGATAAATATTTGAAACCATTATAACATATTAAACAATCTTAAATTCTAATCAATGGAACCAAGAAGTTGAGTCACTTTAAAGATTTGTAATCTTTTTATTTTATTCTATCATATGATTGTTCTTAGCTTCTGTTTTAATCTACTAATTTATTTTTAGATGCACTTGGTCTTATTTATTTCTATTTTTAATTTTTTATAATTTTTTTTTTACACGTATATTGGTTTTTAACATCAACTTCAATGTGACGATGCATTTAAAATTCATTTTTATTAGTTATTAATATTTTTAAGTAGCAATGTGAGTAAAAAAATAATGAAATTGTCATGTTTGCAATTTCTGCATAATTCAAAAAGATGATCATTTTAAGGTTGATGAGAATTAAGATCTCTTCTACAATAATAACTTCAAATTTTATATATACATATATAGTTTAGAAATAAATATAATTAAAATATAAAGAAAAAATAATTTTTAAATAAAATATTTAACAATTATTATATGAAAGATAAATATAATAATATTTAAAGAGATATAAAATCATTACTTTTATATTAGTAATCGTGAATGTGAAATTTTATGAAATTTGCTCTTTTAAAATTTGAGAAGATTTATATAATTTATAACTCATTAAAATATAACATTTAAATTTTCTAAAAAAATATCTTTTTTTTTTTTATAATTAAGATTCAAGGCTTTTGGAGTGGGTTTTAAGGTATTACAAATTAAAATAAAGTTAAATAACCTTTCATCATATTGGTAAACAAAGTTTTCACAATTTAAAATTTTTATGATGATATTTCATTGCAAATGACATAGACTCCCCTAATGGGTAGTAAAAAGTATTCTAGTAATTAGAGAGATTGCTATTGGACTAGTAATCTTCTTCTATGTTTTATAGGGTAGCTTCCTTGAATAATGGGGTTTTATAATTTTATAGGGTACACAAAAAATAGAAAAGGGACACAAATCGCGAAAGAAAAGAGGAAAATCCAAAAAGAGTGATATCAATCACTTCTCATGTTTCCATAGAGAATATAAAAATGAATTAAATAGAAACTTAGGGAAATAATCTTAAGACTTATGATTCTTTCAATTACACCCCTTAAGTAGTACTTCAAAAAATATAAATCGAGGCATATACACTAGAGTTAGAAGATACTCAAATATGAACTGGATTAAAAAAAGAATAAAATGTTCAACACATAATACACATAACACAAATTTAAGATGAAATATACTTTCTTTGAGAGTGAAACATAAAGCTTTCCAAAACCCCTTCCAAAAAAAGGAGTCTCTTGCATCTTTGATTAATGTCCAAATGTTGTTTTGAAATTCTTATTTTTGATAGTTTATGAGGATACTAGCAAGGGTTGTGAAATTTGTCCTTACACATACGATTTTCATTTTCTTGAAAGCTTCCCTAATAATTTTAAACAATAATATCTGTATTTTTCTTCAATGGAGGTCCATAACCTATCTATTAAATAGGATGTGTAAGTAGGAGGATGATAATTAGGGTCATGGAAATTAAAATTACTCCTATAGAAAGCATTCATTTGCAGATTTTTAAATCCCTTTCAACAAATACATTAAATATGTAGAACTTGAAATCATTGTGTGGTACGAGATAATCTCTCTCTAATACATTTTATTCCCAAATTTAGCATTTATGTTGATTAGAGAATCTCTACAAATAACATCTAAAAATTGTCCCCTTCCATCATGTTATATGGAAGTCCATATGTAGTTCCAAAGATTTCACTTTTTCATGGGTATAGAGGTTGTTGGAGGAAAAGGTAACAAAATTTGCCTTTGTTACATTTTCTTGAAATTTTTTGATGTCATTTCAACAAATCAAACTCTATAGATATTCTATAGTCATTACACACTTAGTTAACACTTCCACATTTTTCATAGATGATTATCAAATAGCTATGACCAAAAATTTCCCTTCTATTTTGCTTTGATGCATGCTGACCAACTATTTTAGAGCTTCCATTTAGACATATGTAGGCCTATCACATAAAATAAGGGTTTTCGAACCTATAAATATTCACACAACAATTTTTTTAGTTTGGTGTGTTACAAATTTTTTGACAAAGTGAACTTTTATACTTTTTAAAGTTTTAAAAATCCTAAAAATAATGATAATATGCATATGTTGTATGTTTTTAACATTAAACACCTAAGAGTGATTCAAAATTGTGGTTTTTAAAAAAAAAAATGGTTCCTCTCGCTTTGCCCAACGACTCCTCCCCTCCGCTTGTTGCTCTGCCCAACGGTTCCTCCCTTGCGGTTGCTGCTTGGTGTTCCTCTGCAATGGTACCTTAGTTTGTTGTTGGTGGGATCGATGAGTTTCCCCTACTCGTTGTTGCTTCCGGTGTTGGTACTGTGCATTCTTTGACTGCTACATTTTCTGCTGCTGCAGATGGTCCTCCTACGGTTCTGGGTTTTGATGTCGGGGGTTTGGGTGCAAAGATCCATGTTGGTGATTTTATTCCTCCCAAACCTAGTGTTTGTGATCCAGTTATGGATTTGGATGCCCTTGAGGCTACTGCTGGTGCTATTGAGGACCTTTCTACAGGTGAAAATACTCTGCCTAGACCCTTTGCTGAGAAGCGTAACTTTGCTCGTGTGGCTAGATCTGTTGTCCAACCTTCTAAGGGGGTTCGTCCTCTTCCTTGTGCCAAGACCTCTCCTGTCGTGGTCTGTGGTCAGGAGGTTGTGGAGAATGTTGATTTCTATCAATGTAGTGCTTTGGTCTGCAGATTTGTTGGGTTTTGGTCTTCTATTCCGAACCTTCATCGCTGGGTGAGTGATTCTTGGAAGCCTATCGTTTCTCATGGCATTGATCTTTTCCCTTGTGCTAAAGTATTTTTCACTGCTTCCTTTACCTCTACTCATGATCGTGATACGATTTTGGGAAAGTTTTGGACTTAAGGGGATCACTTTCTCTCTATTAAGCCCTGAACTCCTTCCTTCAACCCCCTTACTGAATCTCTCTCTGTTCATTCGGTTTGGGTTCGCCTCCCCAATCTCCCTCTCCATTTTTGGGAGCCCTCTTGTTTTGAGGCCATCGGTAACTCAATTAGTAGCTTCTTGAAATTTGATGATACCACGTTCTCCATGGGTCATTCTACCTTTACTCGCATATTAATTGATGTTGACATATCTTTGGCCCTCCCCAGGGATGTGGTTCTAATGGTTAGAGATAGGCCTTGGACTCAACCGCTAGATTATGAAAGCCTCCCCTTTTGCTGTCAAAGTTGCTTCTCAACGGGTCACCTTGCTTCAGACTGTTCTCTCTCTCATCGCAAAGGTGCTGCTACTTGATGGAAGGATGCTACGAAAGATCACTTGACAATTAATGCTTCAGACTCTGTTTTGGTTGATTCCTCTCAAGATGAGGTGCCCCTTACTGCTGATGAAACTTTTGTTGATGATATTGTTGCGGTGGAATCTTCTGCCCCCTTGGCTCCTACTTTTGTTGCTCCTGCTCCACACCTTCATTGTTCTCATGGTGATTCGGCTCTTGTTGTTGTTCTGCAGCAACAGTCTGGCAGTGACTCTATCTCTATTGATAGTGTTGCCTGGACGGTTGTTTGTCGTAGGTGAAAGGAAAATTCTCCCCCTTTCCCAACCCCCCATTGTCAAGTTTTGGGTGTTTCTCCCCACTCTTGATTTGGGTTGGATTGTTGCCGGTTTGATAGGTTTGTTTGGCCTATGCGACTTTGTTTTTTTGGGGTTTGCACCCCTGCTTGGTCTTTTTAAAATTGATAGTCTCTGGCTATGTAAAGGGTCAGCGCCTCAATTAACGCTGCTTTTTAAATCAAAAACATTTAAAATTTCTAACTATTGGAAAAGTGATTTTTTGACTTTTAGAAAGTTAACTTGCTAACTTACTAACAAGAGGAAATTTGTCTAAAAATTTGAAAAAAAACATATTCATTATCTTGAATGTATTGTTTTTATTATTTAATTATAATTACATTAGCTAAAGAAGTTGGGAAAGCACAACTTTTGAGATCCCAAGAGCATTTGCAAGCAAAATACCCGTCACAAGAGAAGATTGGAGACAAAACACAAAAAAAGCTCTAAAGAAAAAGATTATCATTCAGAGAGGGAATGAAAAAGAAAATTACAATACAATGCTTATGATAGGAGAATAAGAAACCCTAAAGAAACCCTAAAGGGATAAAGAGTATTTAAATATCTACAATATTATTAAATGCCTAAGTCTAGCTTAAGCGTAGAGTATAATAGACTAATAATTAAACAAATAATTATTAGCTAATACAAGATAACTCTAACACCCCCCCTTAAGATGAACTTAGGGAGTAGCTAAAAAACTAAATGCAGGAAAGTGAAATGCAACTACATGAAGAAGGCAAAAAAAATTGGGTCCTGGCAACAAAGCCTGATGAGGTACCCAATCACAACCAAATCTCTATGAAATGGAGAAATAGAGAAAACCACATAGGAAAAACTCTACTCCAAGAAGAGATGGGAAAAAGCATGCTAAAAAAACATGAAGGAAGGAAGGCCTCAATGAGACCCCCCAAGCACAACTTCCTTCACCCCAAGCATAGAGCAGAACTAAAGATAGCATGAAGATGCAAAAGGTTTAGTGAAGATGTCAGCAACCTGCTCCTCTGTAGGAATGTACTCCAAGATGAGAAAGCCATCCCGAATCAAATGTCTAATGAAGTGGATGTGAAGCTCAATGTGTTTAGACCTCTGGTGCTCCACTGGGTTGCGGGAAATGTGAATGGCACTCTGATTGTCACACCAAAGAATAGTGGGACTGTCAGGAGGGAACCCAAACTCAATCATCAATTGTTGAAGCCATAAAACCTCCTGACTAGCTAACACCGCTGCTTGGTACTCAGCCTCTATAGATGGTAATGCAACAACATACTGCTTCTTGCAAGACCATGTGATAGGACCAGAACCACAACAAAAAACAAAGCCAAAAGTAGACTTTTGATCTTGAGCACCAACCCAGTCTGAGTCAAGGAAGCTAACAATGTGAGGGGATCCTGAAGTATAGTGAATGCCAAATTGTGTAGTGCCCCGAATGTACCTCAAAATACGTTTAGCTGCTTGCCAATGGCTCTCATGAGGATCATGGAAGAACTGAGAGACAAGACCAACTGCAAAAAAAAGATCCAGACGCGTATGTGTCAGGTACAACAAACGTCCAACCAACTGCCTATATAAGGTAGAATCCACAGAAGGTGTAGAACAAGTGGTAGACAAAACAACACCTGACTGAAACGGTGTGGGTGCAGGTTTGCAAGTAAGAATGTCAAATTTGTGAAGCATATCAAGAGTATACTTCTGCTGAAGTATGGAAATCCCATCAGAAGACTGAATAACCTGTAGGCCCAAAAAATAGTGCAAAAGGCCGAGATCTATCATCTCAAACTGCTCCATCAAGGCTCATTGAATATCCTGAATCAAGGAGGACGAGCTACTGGTAATGATAAGATCATCAACATAGAGCACTAGAATAACTATATCATCCCCCTGATGTTGAATGTATACTGTAGGATCAAAATTACATCGTGTAAAGAGTGTGGAGAGCAAGAAAGAGTCGATCTTCTCATACCAGGCCCGAGGAGCCTATTTGAGACCATATAATGAGTGTCGAAGTCTGCAAACCAAAGAGGAATCTTGCACAAATCCCTGAGGCTTCTCCATATAGATCTCCTCCTGAAGGTCTCCATGCAAGAAAGAACTCTTCACATCCATCTGAAAAACTGTCCATCCTCGTGAAGCTGCCAGACAAAGTACAAAGCGAATAGAATTCATCTTGGCGACATGAGCAAAGGTCTAGGAGTAATCAATACCCTCCACCTGAGAAAACCCTTCGCAACAAGATGAGCCTTATACTTATTAATAGAACCATCTAAAACATACTTGGTACGGTACACCCACTTGCACCGAATCAACTTTCTTCCTTTCGGAAGAGTACAAAGATCCCAAGTATGATTCTTCATCATGGAAGAATACTCCTCATCCATGGCCCTATCCCACTCTGGGTGTCCTGTCACCTCTGAAAATTTCTAAGGATCATCTAAAATGACATGACTCAGAAGACTAGAACCTGATGTCTGTGCACGAGTACGATGAGTGTCAGAAGGATCACCTGCCATAGAACCAACAACATCAACTGTAAACCGGGCCCGCTTGGGCAAAGGTTGAGCAACGAGTGGTGGTGGTGGTGGTGATGGTGGACCATCATCTGCATCATCCTCAAAGAAGAAGGAATCCTCAAAATATGAAGAGGGAGGAGGAGGCAGTGAGGGAGAAGCTGGTGATGGATAATCCATCTGAGGAAGGTGCTCATCAAACTGGACATTCCGCCTAAATAGGACCTCTCAGGAATCAGGATCAAACAACCTGTACGCCTTAACATCCTCATAGTAGCCAACAAAAATGAGTGGTCGACTCTTCCTCTCCATGACTTTCCTCTGAGCATCTGGAATAAATGCCCAAGCCTCACTACCAAAAACTCAGAATGAAGAAACCTCAGGCTTGACATGGGACCAAGCCTCCTCAGGAGTCAACTGACGCAATGCCTTATGAGGCATCCAATTCTGAATATAAGTGGCACAATTAACCGCCTCAACCCAAAAAGAAGGCTGCATAGAATGTGATTGAAGCATACAATTGGCCATCACCCTTAGTGTTCTGTTCTTTCTCTCAGCAACACCATTCGGCTGAGGGATGTGAGGAACTGATAACTGATGCTGCAAACCATGCTCTATGCAGAAATCTGTAAAAGCCTGATTCAAATATATCTCTCCCATTATCTGTGTGTATCCTCTTTATAGAAAGACCAGATTGCTTCTCTACAAATTTCTTAAAGACTCAGAATGAATCAAAGACATTAGACTTGTACTTAAGAAAGTACACCCATGTACGTCTGGAGAAGTCATCAATGAAAGTGAGCACATACTTGGACCTTGAAAAAGATGGAGTCAGAAATGACATAAGATCAATGTGGATTAAATCCAAGGGTGCCTTAGCACAGGTGGCTCTGCTTGTAGGAAAAGGATCACGGTGATGCTTGCCAAGTGCACAACCTCGACATACACCATCAGTACAGGATATCTAAGGGAGCCCAATAACAAGTGCTTGTGTGCTCATTTGCTATAAGTATCTGTAGTTGACATGGCCAAAAAGTTTATGCCAAAGTCTGCTCACTGAATCTACATGTGGTACAAGAGAAACACCTGAACCATCGGGACTCTTAAATCCATCAAACCGGTACAACCGAGAATCAGGATCAACACTGCCAATAGCCACAACCAAATCAGGATCATGGAGCTCTCTAATAACCACATCATGTGGTGAGAACTCAACTGTTTTACCAGAGCTAGAATGACAAATCTGATAAACAGAGAGGAGGTTCATCGAAATGTCAGGAACCAAAAGAATATCCTTAAAACAACCACCTGTCAATGGAACAGAACCTGAACCTGAAACTGAAAGTTGTGCTAAGTCACCAACTGCAATCTGTAAAGTAGTACTGTGAGCAAGTGAGGTAACAAGCTATGGTGAGTGTGTCATGTGGTGAGAAGCCCCGAAATAAATAATCCAGAGTAGAATAAAATGTGGAAGAAAATTTATGATAGGGACCTCGAAGCTTAGAGAGAATCAAGTAGGGGTAAGTGCACAAAGATGGTGGTAAAAAAGGGGGGTATAAGTGGACACTTTTTTTTTTTTTTTTTCTTTTCTGAAATCAGGTGAACCTGAACTTGGAGGCAAAATTTGAAAGTCATCCACTCAAGATATGAAGATAATCAAAGAAAAAATATTGTAGTACTCTGAATCTAGTTTCCAAACTACTAAATGTTTTCAAAATTGGATAAGATTAAGGGGGTCAAATCCTTTGCGCACGAAAAAAAGACCTTGATTTTTTTCTGAAAAAACATAACAGTGTCTGACGTGCACATCAAAAAATTCATAGTTATATTTAGTATTTTGACAAATCCTTTGGCAGAAAGATAGTTAAGAGTGAGCACTAGAAGATGTGTATTTTTTTGTAATTTTTTTATAATTTTTTTGTTGAGTATTGTTTTTTTTAATGAGTTTTCCAATCGAGAACATCCTGAAAAATTAGGTACATGTTCGTGCGTGAAGCATAAGTTGTACTAAACAAATCGAAAATACATTTTTAAATTTTTTTTGTAAAGAATCAAGTGCACTAAAATAATATATAAAGTTTTAAAATTTGGATAATTATATCAATAGTTATTAAAAAAATGGTGCACCTATGTCTGTGAGAACTATGGAGAAATTGGTAAAATAAATTCAATAATAATATGTTATTGTTGTTCAAATCGAAAAAAAATTATATGGTTAGAAAGCTCAGAAGATGGGTGAAAATATAGTGACAATTTTAAAAATGCCCACTTGATGAAGTGTAAACCTGATGATGACAAAGTCGATAAACCAAGTTGATAAAATAAAACACGTCAAAAATGAGAGAAATGGAGGGAAATCAAACTTCCAAATAGTAGCTTTGTCATCCAGGCCTATTTCCAAGCCTAAACAGTCAAAAGTGTGTATGGGGTACTTATGGTGTAAGAAGCGCGTACATGCTCTTTTTACTATAAACAGAGTGTACGCGCTATTGTATATATATATATATGTATGTATGTATGTATATAATAATATATAATATATTAAGTATATATATACACATATAAGTGTATTGTCTCTCTCTCTCTCTCTCTCTCTCTCTCTCTCTCTCTTCCTTCCTCCATACCCCATCCCTCCCTCTCTCCCCTTATCCCTTCCTCCATACCCCATCCCTCTTTCTCTTCTTCTCTCCCTCCCTCCATACCCCACTGCAACTGTGTCTACACTTCTATAGAAGTAAGAGAATTTATTTCTTGTCTGCAACTTCCTCTTTGATTTTTATCATGTATGCTCTCCTAAGAAAATTGACTGATGGATTTGTGTGTGTATATTGAATAGGAGGAATAGGGTTTGAAATTGAACCACGGGTGCATTACCGTGACAAACAAGGAAACCTACAGCAATATTCTTATCGAATGTGTTTTTAATGAGCAGAGCAAATGTGGCGAATAGTGTCAACAAAGCAACATGATGAGTCAGAGTACCTGCAATATGTTTTTCAGAAGGAAACAACCAATAGGAAGAGAAAGAGGGAGAGTAACATAGATGATGTCCTGGAGAATGATAGTGGTGGGTATGCGAGAGTTCCCATGTTGTTACACAACGCCTGTCACCTAAAGAAATTAAAGTTTGTTGTATGCATGGCAGTGGTAGTATATGATGATCATCACTTGTCAAACGGCTTGGAACGGTACATACCCATGAAAGAAATCAAGTGTGTAATGCCTATAGTCACAATAGATATCAGTCCTATAACCTTGCAAATTTAATAGCATCATATGCTTTAGAACTTAGACAATACTCTTAGGGTTAGGTCAAGCTCTTACACTTGCTTTTTAGCGAAGCCTCATTGTTTGTTTGGAGTCTCTCTTATAATGACAATGGTCTAACTTAGCTATATCAAAACTAAACTACTGATGTTCTATTCATAACTTTAAATTTAATATCTCATTTTATTATCCCACCATAAGACCCCTTAGGTGTCATTAGAGGTCGTATTATTTCCTAAGAGGTCATATGGTGTCCTGTGACCCCTTAGGACACCATATGACCCCTTAAGACACCATACGACACATAACAACACCATATGGTGTCCTAAGGGGTCATAGGATGCCATATGACCTCTCGGGACACCAATGACCCATAACAACACCATATGGTGTTCTAAAGGGTCATATGGTGTTCTATGACCCTTCAGGACACTATTTGGTGTCGTTATAGGTCCTATGGTCTCACCCTCTCTCTCTCTCTCTCTCCATACCCTATCCATCTCTCTCTCTCACTCTCTCCCCTTCTCCTTCCTCCATACCCCATCCCTCTTTCTCTTCTTCTCTCCCTCCCTCTTTCTCTGCTTCTATAATTCCTATAGTCACAATCGAGATCAATCCTATAACCTTGCAAATTTAATAACATCATATGTTCTAGAAATTAGGTAGTACTCTTAGGGTTAGGTCAAGCTCTTACACTTGCTTTTTAGTGAAGCCTCATTGTTTGTTCGCTTGGAGTCTCTCTTATGCCGACAATGGTCTAACTTAGCTATATCAAAATTAAATTACTGCTGTTCTTTGTATGATGTTCTATTCATAACTTTAAATTTAATATATCATTTTATTAGCCCACCATATGACCCCTTAGGTGTCGTTAGAGGTCGTATTGTTTCCTAAGAAGTCATATGGTGTCCTGTGACCCCTTAGGACACCATATGACCCCTCAGAACACCAATGACCCATAACAACACCATATGGTGTTCTAAGGGGTCATATGGTGTTCTATGACCCCTTAGGACACTATTTGGTGTCGTTATAAGTCTTATGGTGTGCTGTTTGGTATCGTTATAGGTCCCTCCCTTCTTCTCTCCCTCCCTCCCCTCTCTTCTCTCCCTGCCTCCCCTCTCTTCTCTCACTCTCTCTACCTTCCCTCCCCTCGTCTCTCTCTCTCTCTCTCTCTCTCTCTCTCTCCATCCTTCCCTTCCACCCCCTCTCCTCTCTCCCTCCCCCCTACTCCCCCCCCTCTCTCTCTCTCTCTCTCTCTCTCTCTCTCCCTCCCTCCCTTTTCATTCACATTTTTTCTACTACCAATAACGCGTATGGGGTACTGAACCTATTAGTTCACTGCCCTGCCATAACTTTTTAAAGACGTAGGAGCGCGTACGCGGTACTTATTACTTATAAGTGCGTATGGGGTATTGAGCCCATTATTCGCTACACTACGATAACATTTTTTAGGCTTAGAAGCGCGTACACACTACTTATTAGTACAAAATGGGAAAAAAATACCGTTGGGCTTGCCAACATTTTATGGACTAACAACGCGTACACGGTTATTAATGTAGCGTGTATGCAGTACATAGATAATTTTAGTTACCCAAGAGCCTCAACGACCTCAAAAGAAGTTTTTGAGGTCGTTGAAGGCCCCACTGGAACTATGTTTGCACTTTTATCATTGTTTTATACATAGAAGTAAGTGAATTTTTTGTTTTTGCATGATTTCAAATAATTGAATTGTTGTTCTTATTAGTTTTGTCAATAGTATTATGATTGCTTAATAGTTTGATTCCAAAAAATAGTGATAAGATGCATATTTATGGTTATTTGTTTGTTTATGAACTTTTGTTTACATATATATGTAATATGATTCTATTTAGGACAACCGATATCAACCATGAGAAAGAATAAGCAAGGAATGATGGAACAACGAGAGGTTGAAAAGGAAAGACAAAGGTAGTGTATGAAGAAATTACGTGACATAAGAACAATGGGAGAAAAAGGTATGTCATCCTCAACATCTCAATTCGATTTACCAAACGAGCATAATGCACCTAGTGCAATTGAAGAAGAGACATTTGATTTACCATATGAACCTAATGCAATTGAAGAAGATACCACGTTGAATAATCAATTAAATGATGAACATACACCTTCTCTATTTGATGAATTGAATGTACATAATGCACCGATGTTAACACTTCCTAAAATCATTCATAGGAAACCAAAGTATCTAATTGACATTGATGAGAATATATTGAAGCCAATGCCCAATAAAATGAATGAACGAACTTATAGGAGAATGGTTAAAAAAATATAGCAAAACTATTTTGAAAACTTAAATCAAACCGCAAGATGTCAATTAATTGTTCAAATGATTAAAAATTTGAATTTTAGAGAGACAATGAAAATTCTAGGCCTAAGATCATCTGAAAGTAACAGTGAAAGAACTATTGTGAGAAATCTATTTGATGCATATCAACCTATTGGTTCAAAATCACGTACTAAAGATTCTAATGCTACTCAATACAAGTATTACAAAAATGTGGCATATGCCATGTCCAAATCGATATACAATAAAAATGTAGAATATATCTACATGTATTGGTTATTCTATGACCAAAACTAACACTATGTGATCCTAAACTTGTGGGGGATCATCAAAATCAAGCCTCTTCGATGCAGTACGCGGCTCTATAGATGGCTGTAAAACCACAATTCAAAAACCAAGTTAGAATTCTTTTGTAGAAAATAGTTCACAATTAACAACATAACTATACATTTAACTATAATTCCTTTGCAATTGAAATGTAGATTACCTCATTGGCTGATCTAGGAGCTAATGTCTTCGCTCTCCTCTCCTTGTCACTCTTAGGAGT
The DNA here is from genome assembly GCF_030272615.1 of Cryptomeria japonica. Classification (NCBI taxonomy): domain Eukaryota; kingdom Viridiplantae; phylum Streptophyta; class Pinopsida; order Cupressales; family Cupressaceae; genus Cryptomeria; species Cryptomeria japonica. The sequence goes on along the minus strand of NC_081406.1, from coordinate 600,834,068 downwards.
TTTCTTGAAGACATACTTAAATGGATCCACGTTATGGTTGTATCGCGAAGGGATCTATTGTAGATTAAATGTATAATTAATACAATGTACTAACAAAAATATATCAAAAACACTTAAAAGCTATAATATAGAGAACAATGACGTACCGGTGCCTGAGATGCTTCTCCAATGGATTGAGGATGACTCACCATCGATGGAGAAACTGTCGCTATTACTTATACAAAAAATGTTCAAAGATTAAATACAATTAATATAATGATAAGTATTGTAGGTTAAAAACAACTAAATTTACATATAAAAAAAAGTGTACCGGATCCTAAGATGCTTCTCCAGTTCACAGAGGAGGGTTCACCATTGATGAAATAGGTATGGATATTTCCTGTATGAAAAAAATTATAATATTATAATATATCACAAGTTCACATGTATGCGTGCATATAATCATGAAATCAAGAAAATAAAGTAGAGATACATACCTCTGCCCTCTCTTGATCCACGGGCGAATCAGGTGCATTCAACAAATCCACATAGCTCAATGGCCGCTGTACATGTAAAATAGACAAAAAACACTAATCAATCTACAAACCCTAACGAAGACTTGATTTCAACATTTTCAAACAATTATACAACTAAAAATGTGTTCAATTACCTTCTTCCCATGTTTTGGCATCTTCGAGATTTTTTTTTTTCTTAGGATGAGCCCTAGACGCGGAGGGGGTAACCTAAAAAAACAAAATTAACATGAGATATTAGTATAGATAATAAATTAAACATAATTTTAAAAATCTAAAATGAAATGACTTGCATATTCCATCAAAACAATACATAAAAAGAGTTGTACAAAATATGATACCGTATAGCCTTGTAGGCCAAAATCGATTGTTGAGAGCGTGATGTCATCAATCTGGGACATTTGGTCCCTTGTCAACACCTACAAACCAAAAATTGGACCAAGCATTAAAGATAGTATATCTTGTATTTTTTTGAATTCAAAGTGTACTATTCTATTTTAACATGTTACAAAATTTATACCTCAGGCATCGAAGTTGCAGCTATAGTAAATGGGGGAGAAGTATGGGATACCACTGCTGCATCCTGAAATGCATATTATTTGTCTCAATTTAAATCGATGTATAAATGAAAATTCATTTATGTAATTAAAAATTTAAGTGACTGATAAATAAAATGCTATGAATTCAAATCAACACACTTGCGTCTGTCGCTCATGGGCAAACACCATGTCCATCAACTCATCTATCAGCGCGAAATCCTCAGTTGTGCAGGCTTGACATCTACTCCCGCAAATCATGCACAGATGAGATGAGGATCCATTTGCACCGACTGTATCATTTATCTCCGAGCATATCCCCAAGCAACTGACACACATATGCTAGATGGGCTCTCTGTCACCACTTGGAGCAACTAATGGCTCATCATCCAATACAATAGGGTGTGCTAACAACGCCCCATGCTGGATGATGGCACCAGTCAACACTGTGTCCGCTTGAAGAGTTTGTAGCTCCATCGACTCTTTCAGCTCTACTGGGATAGCCTGATGCACCTTGGGTTTGGATGCTAGGTGGCGGCGACTCTCCGCAGGTAATCGCCTAGGGATCTAGGTCTATCTTGGGAAGAGCCACCACCTCTACCACAGAACTCTCTCATGTCAAAATAGTTTGGGCGCACATTGAGCACAAACTCAACTTATACTTTTCTCAAAAAATATAATGGCACCTCATAATTATTACAAGGTGGATCATCAAAGACCATCCACCACCACTGCCAAAAAAGATTCTTCATTTGCACATTGGTACACCAATGTATGAGAAACCTCTTTGCATTAAGAGGTAATGACTGACCAGTTTTGGGATCAATGAAAAGGGCACTTATTTGTTGTTTACTAATATTTTTGTTTTTTACTCCCTCGTATGATAGCCCATCGACATAGAATTGACGACACCTATCCCTAAAGCTTCCCCATTTGGTAATTTGTGTAGAAACAACTATGACACCACTAGCTAATGTTTATAGGCTAGTGGCTGTTAGGTCTCAGAGACAACTGAGGGGGGGGGGGGGGGTGAATCAGTTGTCTAATAAATTCAAATAAAAAACCATTAAACCAACTTAATGCTTAATACTGGTAAACCAATTAAGTATGCCGATAGACAGTGTTAACAGTAAATTGCTATACTGGTAAAGATTAATGCATGAAACACAAACATAAAGTCATCCACAACACATAACATCAATATTTGTACGTGGAAACCCTGTAAGGGGAAAAACCACGGTGGGAAACCTTACCCACAGTCAGATGATACTACTGCAGATAGTAAGTGTACATAAATGGGGTCTACACATGTAGAAAGGCCAACAGCCTAGAGCTCACTGCTCAATCACACAATGGGAGTCACACTGACTATAGTTGGATGGTTAAATCCAATAAGAATGTACTGCACAAAATAACATCTTCATATGTTGGATTCAGTACTGGTGTAGTGCTGATATGCTTCTACAAAAACCTAGCTTCACCTTCAAATGATGTCTTCGTGTATACCTCTGCTTAATCTCGCATATACCTTCTCACAATCCTTTTTCGCATTCCCCCTTCGATCTTACAAATAAGATCTTACATTTATACCATAACCTAAGACCAATTTTAGTAAGTCGGCTCTACAAGATATTACAATAAAATTATTTGTAAACAATATAATATCCGATGCAATAACCGATTGAACATGTCGGCTTAATGCATTTACAACAATAATAAATCATCTCCATAGCATGCCATGCTGATCTGGAAAAGATAAACCTGCCGGTGTAACTCTAGGTAACCCTGGACTTATTTGTCGGTAACAACAAATATGCAAATATGAATATACCAATGATTAATTCTTCAAAACAAAGTGTCCACATGATGTCTTCATCATTACCAAGTGTCTTCCATATCATTCCAAGTGCCGGTGACCATTATATCCTGCCGGTGAACATTATATCCTGTCGGTGAACCATATACCAGTAATTGTGCAATAGTTACTTGCTTGCCGGTGAATGTTGCTGGATCTCCAAAGTGCTAGTGTTTTAGTAGGTGTTGACATCAATGACAAAACCATACCAAAATACCGACAGTGGCGAGAGATTGATAATGCTCAAGTTTGGATGTTTTCAATTTAACAATCAGTCTATTGATTTTAGACATATTTTGTCCTAATTGATTAATTAATTGCTCCTATGTTTCGGGTGTGCGGTCAAAAGGAGGAATTGGGGGTGTATCTTGTGGGTTTTTAGGAGGTGCATTTGGTTGTTCTTGTTGTGGATTAGAAGAATCCGATTTTTGAAACAAAAAATGAAAAAACCTAATCAAAATTAATGAAATTAAATTCAAAATGTAAAACAAATTGAACAAACGGAAAAGAAAGACAAAAATAAACAAAAACTAACCTTGATCCATAGTCTAGAGAATAAATCTAGCACCTCGTTCATGGTTTAGGAGAGAAAATGAAGAAAAACAAAGTAAAAATGCGCTATTCATGGGAAAATAAGACCTTGTTTTTTTTAAAAACTTTTTTTGACAGGCACCGCGTACGCGGTTCTCTTGGGTTACCGTGTACGCGCTCATTTTCCTATAAGTAGCACGTATGCGCTCATTTTCTTATAGGTAGCACATACACGCTTCTTTTCCTAAAAGCAACGCGTACGTGCTACCTTCTCTAGGCTGGGGAACAACAAACCTAAGCGCGTACGCGGTGAATTCAAATTTTAGAACCGCGTAGGCGCTGCTTGTTTTTCCATGTTTTTTTTGGGTGGTGTCCACTTTTTTGACCACCATCTTTGTGCACATACCCATAGATACACTCTGGGTCTGTCTTGTTTTTATCACAATTGTGTAGGATAGATCTGGTGGTTTTAAACTTGTTCAGAAAGTCCTCAATGTGAGGAAAAGAATCAGGTAACAAGGAAAAACTCTGCCTCAATCTGTAATGCTCTGAACTCATTGATAGTACCAAAGAGAGTTTCAAATTTAGACCACATTGCCTGAGGAGTGAGCAAACCATCAAGGTGATAAAGCAAGTTGTCTGAAATATATAAGGAACTGACACCCATAGCCTCATCCATCTTATTCCAGTGCAGAAGAATCTCAAAAGGACGCTACAACAATGACTAATCCGCATCCAAACAAGACCACAACCCTCTTGATTTGAGAAGCCTCGTCATACGAGCTTTTCAGAGGTGATAGTTCTGGGATGTAAGAAGCTAAACTGAAGAATTTGCCATATGTAACTGTACTTGAACTTGGACCGGTCTTGATTTTTTTAATTAAGTGATCTTTCAGACTAGACAAAAGATGCAGAAGGGGTTTTTTTTCTTTTTTTGAGTTTAGGTGTTCTAATTTTTTGAAGTAAATTACAAAAAATAGTATAAAAAATAACACCCCCCACAATATGTAAAACAAAAAAACCAGTACAATTTGAGAGCCAGAAAAGAAGACGATTAAAGAAAATGCGTCAAACACTATCTTGTGTACCTGACGATTTTTCTGGAAAAAAAATAACTCCAAATTTGAGAAGGGCTCTCCAAGACCTTTCCGACGCCTATACGTTTTCCAAAAATGGAGTCCGTTTGCCCAAGTTAAGGCTCTCGGAGTGTAGAAAAGAGTGCTGACTTGGAGGGCAAAAAATAGGTACTAGATGAAAAAACAACAAATCTCACCTTCAGATCTGAGTAGAGATCGAAAGGTCTTTCCAACGCCTATTCGTTTTCGAAAATCTGACTTCGTTTGCTCAAGTTATGACCAAAAAACCAACTACCTCTCAAAAAACGCCTCCAAGGAACAAAATCTCTCTTTGTTGGTGGCAGGGAGGTGGTGTCTGTGTGGAGCGATAGCGGAGGTGCGGGGCAGGCAAGGCGGCAGAGCGCCCGGGCAGCGGAGCACTGAGCAGGAGGCATAGAGAGTGTTGGGCAGCAGATTGGCCGCTGGGTGGAGGCAGGCCGGGTAGAGTAGTGGCCACTGGGCGGAGGCGGCGGGTCGGTTGAAGAACCACCGACCGTAGAGCTGGTCGCAGCGGTTAAACAAACCGCCAACGACTGGCGGTAATGGTAACGGCCTAGGCATGCTATTAAAAAGCCTGAAAAAATGATTTTTTTTTGAGTTTTTTGTTTTTATTTTTATTTTTGTCTCGAAAAACGTGCATGTAAGGGCCAAAATCATTTTTTTTTCCAAAGCTAGATTTGTCTAAATTGGACAAATTTTATATGAAAATGGGTTTTTTTGGGTGTTCAAAGCTCAATGGTGAGATTTGTTTGAGTTCAAAATGCCCAAAAACAAAAAAAGATACCCTAGTTTCAAACTAAAAAACTCTGAAAAAAAATTTAAACCCTTGCCTTCAGAGAAAATCTTTTGAAAAGAAATCAGGAACAAGTAGCAACAGATGTAGGCTCTGATACCATGAAGAAGTTGGGAAAGTACAACTTCTGAGATGCCAAGAGCATTTATAAGCAAAATACCTGTCACAAGAGAAGATTGAAGACAAAACACAAAAAAGGCTCTGAAAAAAAAGATTATCATTCAGAGAGGGAATGAAAAAGAAAATTACAATACAATCCTTATGACAGGAGAATATGAAACCCTAAAGATGTGCAACCCTAAAGAAACCCTAAAGGGATAAAGAATATTTAATAATTAGAATAATTATTAAATGTTTAAGTTTAGCTTAAGTGTAGAGTATAATAGACTAATAATTAAACAAATAATTATTAGCTAATACAAGATAACTCTAACAACTTACATATATATAATTGAAAAAATTTGCTAGATATTGTTTCTTTGTTGCATATAAATAGTCATAAATATTTAATAGGTTTGAATTTTCAAAATTTTTAGTTATATGTATTATACACTGCACATGGTAAGTTGTAGTGAGAGAGATTGCGGACAATTAGAAGATATAGTTGACATCACAAAACAGTAATCATGAGGCAGACTATGAGTGATAACGCTGACCAAACAGAAACGGAAACGGAAGACGGACGTTTGACTAGTCAGAGCTTAGTGTGTTCTCTTTAAGGCTAGCCGAAAAAATCCCTTTTCAGTTTTTCCTTGTCATAAAAACTAAAATTCCAAACATAGTGGATCACAAGGCTGAACTAACAACATTATGGTAACAGAGCATCGAAAAATCCCTGCATGTACGCATTTTACCAGATAAGGAACGCAATGCGTTTGTTATTCTATGGATTTCCTTCTAGAAGCCCGCCGTCTTAAAGGAAGTATTGAAATTAGCAGAGTCCTACGTCAGAAGAGCAAATCTAGAATAGTTTATGTGATTTTAGAACAAGAAAATTAGTGAAGGTTGAAACTCACAGTTTGATACAGAGCTCCTTTCATTCATTTGCGGAACAAAACATGGAAGGCCGTTCCAAACAATCAATTTTCTGATAAGGCAAATTGCAATCAGATTATCCCGATTTCCGGAATACCATGTCTTCAAATAGCAATCACGTTGCAAAATCCTTTCAGAGTGGGCTTAAAAATTGTAAAAAGTCATGGGAAAGTACGTGGTGTTGTTCATTCTTGCACTTTCTGTGTTATTTTTCGGCTGCCATGGCTCCATTCTCACTCAGCAGTATGCTCTGAAAGCCCATCTCAAGGCTAGAGATTCAGTTTCACAGAGCCAGGAGAAATTGGAATGGAAGACTCCAACCATTGATGCCCACTTTTTTGATTTTGGAGTGGAAAGCTTGAACTACAAAAGAAACCAGGCAAAAGATTTGATTCATGCTCTTCCTGGGCAGCCCAAAGATGTGGGATTTAAACAGTATTCTGGGTATGTGAATGTGGATGCCAAGACAGGAAGGGCACTTTTTTACTACTTAGCTGAGGCTGTTGATGAGCCTTCTTCTAAGCCTTTGATTCTCTGGCTTAATGGAGGTATGCAATTTTTGGCATATTTTGCATAGATTTTTAAAAATATAAGTATGCTAGTTATAAGTTTATTATAATTAGATAATATGATGTTAAGATAAAGAAATTGTGTTGAACAGGGCCTGGGTGTTCTTCTCTAGGATATGGAGCATTTCAAGAATTGGGTCCTTTCCGTATCAATTCGGACAGGAAGACACTTAGTACTAATCCCTACGCATGGAACCAAGGTCAGTCATGAAAGAAAAATAAATCATTTTCTTTTAGTGTTATTAGAATGTGAAAAATATTAGAAAGTAGAATGAAATTTGTATTAAAAAACAGAATGAGATAATTAATAATATTGGAAAGTAGGAAATAAAAACAATATTTATTAAGGTCAATTAGATATGACATTTGACATAAATAATATAATCATATAATAATCATAGTTTTAATATTAATTATAAGAATAATAGATAAATAGAATAATTATCTTCATAATGATACCTCGAGGTATCTTTAAAAAATCTATATAAAGATACAATTAAATAACTAGCATATCTATATTTTGAAAAAACTTCTAAATCTTCATATTCATTTATTTTGTATCAATAATTTTTATTAAATTGTGTCATCAACACATTGACCACAACATACATTGACAAGAAGAAGGTGAACACATTGATTAAACACTTGACAGAACTTTTGATATGTAGACTCACATTGCTTGTCAATCTACAGTTGCAAATGTGGTGTTCTTGGATTCACCCATTGGTGTTGGATTTTCATACTCCAATACAACCTCTGATTACGATATTGGTGGTGATCAAATGACAGGTATTTTACATCCATTTGTATTTATCCAAACCTAAATCTAAACCCCACAAGGAATGCTTACCAATCTCATTATTCTCATGTTATGTATTTCAGCACAGTACAATTATATCTTTCTCTTAAACTGGTTTGAAAGATATCCCCAATACAAACATCGTGATTTCTACATAGCAGGTGAAAGCTATGCTGGTAAGTAAACACTGGTTATACTTATTACATGATGCATTCAGCTCTCTTAAAAACTAACAAGATTGATTGAAATACTTTTAACAATTATCAATATACATATCTGATCACCTTTTTTTCTGTTTGAGAATGCAGGAAATTATATTCCACAATTGGTAGACCTAATTTTAGAGTACAATAGCTCACGTACATCTTTCATAAAGCTGAAAGGAGTCTTGGTTGGGCCTCTAATTGTCTCAAAACTTTTAATCAAATTTTTTGTTCTTTGGTTTTTTTCCTTCACTTTTGTTTTTTACTTAACTTGGACTTATCACTCTGTGCAGATTGGAAATGGGATCATGAATTCTAACACAGATAACAAAGGGTCTATAGACTATCTGTGGTCTCATGCATTGATCTCTGATAGAGTATACCATGGAGTTCTTAAATATTGTGATTTTTCAAGCATATATGCCACAACTTCAAATCTATGCACTAATTATTCCATTCAAGCTTCTCAGGAGTATGGAAATATAGATCCCTATAATATTTATGCTCCATTGTGTACTCTTAGCGAATCCAATTCCAAGGCTGTGAACACTTCCACGGTAAGTTTTTTATTTTTTTTCATTTGTTAATAAATCAGCAATCTATGAGTTGTAACTGTAACTGATTGAAATTTTAGTTTCCATTCATGGGTCAAGGAATTGTGGATTGTTAGGAAAGGAACAGGCATAGTCATGTAGGTTGAGTGAGTTGTTTTTCATTGGTCATCCAATGCAATTGTGTTGTTATTGTATTTCATTTATAAAAGGTTAGAAAAAGATATCTCTCAGTGTATTTTACATATATTTCTCTAAAAATAGATATCAGTTTAATCGTCAAATATTTAATTACCAATTTAACTTATTCTGATTTTAAAAACCTGTGGAAACTTACCAATACAAAACTTACGATCACTTAAAAACAAATTTATCTTATCCCAAAGAATAAATTGAAATATAATACTCTCATTTATTGTTACAAATGACAATGCAGGCAAATGGATTGGATGGACTGTATGATCCATGTAGTGAACTCTATACGGAGTCCTACTTAAATCTCCTTGAAGTTCAGCATGCAATGCACGTAAACCGTGATTTTATACCTATGAAGAAATACAGCTTATGCGGGTATGTTGTGAGACATATAAAAGTGCACTTTTTTTATCTTTTGATAGAAATTAAGGTTCATGTCACTAAAATATGTCCTAGTCTATGTTTGTGATATAAACAGGTCGATTGCCTATTTCGATTCAGTTCGCACAGTGCTTCCAATATATAAAGAAATTTTATCAAAAGGATTGCGTATGCTGGTTTACAGGTATATCTCAATGGGTCCTTATCCTTTAGGAATGAAACTGATCTTACAACAAGGAATTTGGCATGGATAGAGGAGCTAAGCCTATTTGTGAAGATTGATAATGCTCAAAAAACTCCACCGTTTTCTTGAACTCTTTTTCTTTCTTTTTTTCTCTTTCAAATTTTTCAAATTTTTCTTAGATGATGTTAAAATGATTAGGAATTTCGTTGATCATGTATATAAATTACAGTAAATTTTGATCTATTTAGATGGTTTATCTCAAATCAAAGTAATCTTTTTTAGATGGTTGTTCAAATGACTGAGAATCTTGTTGGTCAGTTGTATGTAAATTATAGTAAGTTTTGACTTACTTATATGGTTCATCTGAAATCATAGTAATTTTTCTTACATGATTGTTCAAATGGTTGGGAATCTCATTGGTCAATTGTATGTAATTTATAGTAAATTTTGACTTATTTAGATGGTTCATCCAAAATCATATTAATCTTTCTTAGATGGTTGTTTAAATGACTGAGAATCTTGTTGGTCAGTTGTACATAAATTCTAGTAAGTTTTGACTTATTTAGATGGTTCATCCAAAATCATAGTAATCTTTTTTTGATGTTTGTTCAAATGATTGAGAATCTCTTTGGTCAGTTGTATGTAAATTATAGTAAGTTTTGACCTATTTAGATGGTTCATCCAGAATCATAGTAATCTTTCTTAGATGATTGTTCAAATGAGTGGGAATCTTGTTGGTCACTTGTATGTAAATTATATTAAAGTTTTGACTTATTTAGATGGTTCACCTGAAATCGTAGTAATCTTTCTTAGATGGTTGTTCAAATGATTGAGAATCTCGTTAGTCAGTCGTATGTAAATTATAGTAAGTTTTGACTTATTTAGATGGTTCATCTGAAATCATAATAATTTTAGAGTATCAGAAAAACTTTAAACCCTAAACCTTAGATTAGTTCTATTAGAAAAACTATCATTGTTTCAAATGAACGACCTCAACAAATCGAAACTTAAAATATACTATTTATACGGATTTTCAAATTGCTAAATAAACTAATGTGATTGGTTTTGAAATTGCAGTGGTGATGTAGATTCAATAGTACCTGTGACAGGGACAAGATTATCTCTAAATGCACTAAAGCTTAAGATCAAAGAAGGTTGGCGTCCATGGATGAATGGGGATAATGATGTAGGTGGCTACTCTACAGTTTACAATGCTGGATTAACATTTGCAACTGTGAGAGGAGCTGGGCATGAAGTACCAAGCTACCAACCTGCTCGATCTTTAACCATGGTTAAATATTTTATAGCAAACCAAGAGTTACCGGCACCAAAGCCCACACATCAGCCTACTACCCAATCGTAGTTTATACTCTGCATTTTTCATTTAGTCTTAAAGAGTCAAATAAATTTGTCATGCAAGATTTATTTGGGCATTCATTTAGTCAATTAGAGTGGTCAACAAAATCATGGGCTCTCACATCATTTTGTAATTAAGTTGGAGGTTTGAATCATGGAACCTAAGGTGGTACATGTCATTCAATAATGTACCATGCCAAATATAAAAAATAATACAAATAGAATTAATACAAATAGAATAAATGATTCTTTTAGACAATTGAGTTTTATTATCATATGGGGAATAAGTATTCATTGATATTTGAAATCTATTTCAATTAAATTATCACAATTACAAGCATTTAACAAAGTGAATTAGTTAGGAAGCATTAAATGATGCATATATATATATATATATATAAAATTATGAAAATATTATTTTTGATTTTACAATTATGAATTAAATATATAATTAAGTTGATTGTCATAATTTTAAGATTGAAAATCAAAGTGAAGAATATTAAATGTTATATATGTGAGGAATGAGTAATATGAAAATGCTAAAATTGCAAATGATTTCAATTAAAGTATGATTAAATTTATTGAATTAATGTCTTGTGTTACTTCTAACGATTGTTTGGCTTAGAGAGAGCTCACAACAAATCAAATCTTACTAAGTTTAATGACCTTACACCATAAAGAATAATGAAAACAAAATTTTGACACAAAATTTTTTTCTAAAAGTTTTTGTGGTTCATATGGAAGATAATTTGCTAAATATGTAGTCAATTTTAAACATAGAAACTCTATAAACATTGTTTTTTTATTATGGGAAAAAAAAGGTTTTGAAGGGACCCGAAACCCTTTACAAAAGATTACAAAAGATAGATCAAATAGAGCTCAGTCATAACAAAATTACAACAAAAAAAACCAAATAGGACTGAGAGACAGCAGAAGACAAACAAAAGACTGCTCAACCCACAAAAACAACAAAAGGCCAGCAAAATTACACCACAAAACCAGCAACAGAAAAAGAATAACCCATATTTTTAAGGTTCTCCTCAACATCAACACTAAGTTGGTGCATCTTCATGGCAACATACTTCAAGTCCATAATGTCTTGAGGCAACTCAATGGCTTTCTTCTTCATACTGGCACGAGTGCGCTTTCCTGGAGGACCTGAATCATCAACACCATCAACCATCTCCTTATCCATGTCCATAACAACCTTGTCCGTGTGAGATTTCTCCAGCTTGTTGACCATGGTAGACATAGTGTTTGCAAAAGCCTTCATAATGTTTTGACTAGTTTCCATAATTCCCCTGAGGGTAGTCTCACACTTTGCAATTTTGGCCTCCATATCCATAATTTTTTTGTCAGATATTTCCTTAACACGTTGAGTAGCTCCCATATTCTTGGCCAAACAATCTGTCATCTCTTATTTTTCACTTTCAGTCCACAAAACACCAACGAAAGTACCCTCAATTAACGACATTGATAGGGTGACCTCTCACAGTACTATGTAGCAAATCTTTAGCATTAGCCTGCATTACTTCCATCTTGGAAGATAAAGACCACTTCTTAAGATTGATGTTTTTGATTTCATAGAATACCCATCTGAAAAGACGGAAAATCTCCAAAGAGCAGTTTTTGGTGACATTAAGCACATCAAATGGTATCTCCTGTTTAGGATGAAAATCCTGAGGGGAAAAATCCGCCGAATCTTGAGAATTCTTCTCTAAGCCATGAGAAGAAGATGATACCTCAACATTTTGAGTTTGGTCTATGGAATCCTGGTCATCAGAGCTATTAGAAACCTTCAAAGTGGCTTTTCGAGATTTACCCTTACAACATTTACTCGAGCTTTCCCCACTAGCACCACGTGAACCCATACTCACACCCACAACAACCATCTTCACCCCGGTTTTGGCCTTTTTGCTAGAATGAGGGGCATAATCCCCATCATCACTATCAATTTCCCATCCTTTCGACTCTAATTCCTCACTATTGTCAATATTTTCAGTAGAAACAGGGGATGGCTTACTGGGGTTTTCAGAAGCCCTAGCTTTCAAATGCTAAAAAAACAGAGCAATTAAAACTTGGTGTAAAACAAGATTAACATGGGGGTTTTCCTTGAAATCGGCAATACTTGCATTCAAAGAAGACAACAAATAAAACGGGAACAGTATTTTCTCATTATGACGGAAATGGTTAAGGAACACAAAGTGATACCTGTAAATTTTAGTGAACCTGTCGTCCAGAGTGAAGAAATCCATAATCACCTTCAGAAGCCCTCGCCATATGGCTTTAATCTGCTTCAGCTCAAAATATGTCTTGTTGGCTTTCACCAGGCATTCACTTTCATTCTCCTTCTTGGGGAATCTCTTCACAACAGCATCAGAGATTTTTCTATCTCTGTAAAACTTAATCCCCTCCGTAGACATCCCCGTCACTTCAACAATAAGTTCTTCATTAATCTTAGTCACCATACCAAACAGATATACCTTACCATCCTTCCATCCCTTCACAAATTGTCTCGTAGCACTCTGGTTGTGCCCATGCAACTTCTCCAGAAAAGTCACCACACCCCCCTTCTGTAATCTATGCCAAATGGTAGGATTCTTCTTCCAGTTAGCACAGTTAGGAGGTTTCACCCGACATCGCTGACCCCCCATAGTATTAAAACTCAGCTCAAAGACAACCAACTTCAGAAGAACAGGGTTTGCAGTAGAAAAAGCAGCAACGACTTCAAAATCAAATAATGCCCATAAAGCATGCGAAGTTTGGCAGTAATAATAGCAACTTAAGGCATCCAAGCCAAATGCTTGCCATAAAATGATGATAAAATTAATAAATTTCATCATCGAAAATAGTAGGGATCTCCTCATATCTGCCATGTGTTCGATCATGCATAAGGAGTGATCGAACCTCAAAATCCAAGGTGTCTTCATTAAACCACACCTTCCTAGTGTTAATTCTAACCCTTGTGTTAGCGAAATAGTCTGCCACACAATTACCTTCTCTATAGTTTTTGATTAAGGGAAAACAAGTTTTGAAGGGACCTGAAACCCTATACAAAATAGGTTTTGGAAGGACTTGAAACCCGAACCTTAAGATAAGCCTGGAAGTCCACCCAATGAAACAGAACACAAGTGAGACATGGAAAAACCATACAAAAGATGGGGGACAACATAAGAAGGACCCCCAACAAGAACCAAAGGGGTGCAAAAACCAAAGACCAACAAGCAACCCCAACCCAACCCAAATGGTTCAAGGATTTTATCTACACTTGTGGGATCGAAGGGTCATACCAAAAGAGGACTGAGACGATTTATATTTCTTACTCTTAACGGTAATCCATCCCTCCTCAACCCTAGCAGCAGTCCTTTGCCAAGAAGGCAGGTCCAGAATAGGGGACCTCCCACCACCAAGAGGAACAAAGGTGGCATCCGGAGAGGCAGGGACAATAGAAATCTAAGAATCAGAAGGACCAAACAAATATCCAGCGGCAATCTGGGAAGCGGGAAGGTCATCCACCAAAGAAGAAGATCCAACATCCTTCAACTGATCAGCCGAGATGCCACCACAAGCATCCACACACACCTGAGGCGAAGCAACACCAGAACTAGGGGCAACAACCAGAGGCACAATACCTTCACCCACATTGGCCTGAGGAACCTGAGCAACCACCTGAGAGAAGCTTTTCTTTCGAACAAAGTAGTGTTCAGAAGAGGCACCCTTCCACCAAGAAACATATCTTTTTTTCTTTTTATTTGACTAACACCGTGCATCAACATGCCCAATCTGGAAGCAATTTTGACATCTGAAGGGGATACCCTCAAAGTCGAGCGGTTGGACCCAAGATCCCAAAGAAGAGTCAATCTTTATCTCAGCTGGGAGCCCTTTAGGAACATCAGTGTCAACCAAAATCCGAGCATAAGTAGAATGATATATATATATATATATATATATATATATATATATATATATATATATATTAAGAATCCTTATCAATCATTAGGAAGTCGCCTAAAGCCTCCCCCACTTCCTCCAGCAGAGAGTCCATCCATAGATGAAGGGGAAGGTTAGGGAGCCTAAACCAAATAGGAATCTTATTAAATGAATCAGTAGATGAGTTAAAATCTGAGAACCAGGGTTTAACCATCAAAGCAAATTTATCCTCCCAGCTGAAAGGATTGTTACATAAAATTTTTGATCTATCCTCTGCCTTTTCAAATTTAGCAATAAAAAAACCCTTGGCTAAAGGATTAATGTTTATTGTACCCTTTAAGATTGGTTCCCAGCTTTGGGAAATCCAAGTGTGCAGTTGAGGAAGGCTTGGCCAAAAGCCCCGAAACCTGCAAATCAGTCCATGCGACTCAAACACAGAGGATTTGTGGATGATCTCCTTTTCAGTGTTAGTAGACACCCTGAAAGCCAAGGGGTTGCACACGGGAACAACTGCAGGCACCAAGCCATGGGCAACCCAATCTGCAGCAGAGGGTGCCAAAACCTCAATGGCAGACACCAAAACACCACCGTCTGCACCATTATCGACAAAAGCATCCACCTTCAGATCACCAAATGCATCAGATAGAGGAAACCCGCCCGCTCGAGAAATGAGGTCATTAGGCATCGACCCAAAAGCATCACCAGGGGCACACACCTAAAGGGAGGGGGGATTACCTTCTCTATAGTTATGAGAAATATAAAACTCCTTGAAAGTATTGATTATATTCTTGGAGGCATTAATAATATTTTCAATCGTCCATGAAGGTGAACTTTTCCCCTTAAGACAAATTGAATAATATTATTTGAATCTCCCTCAATCCACACCTTTCTGCATCGAAGTTGCTTAGTGATTTGCAAAGTTTGGAAGGGGCCCATGGCTTCAACAAATTTTGGAAGGGGCCTATGGCTTCAGCAAGGTGGTAGGATTAGCAATTTTAGAAATCTTGTAGGTAAATGAAATGTTAGGATTATATAGGACTAATTCATTATTGGGATTATATAGGTTGCTTAGCGATTTGCAAAGTTTGGAAGGAGCCCATGATATCCATTTTAGTAACCATAAGATCCATAATAATACCAAGAAAATGTTAGAGCATATTTTGCTAGTAGTTAAATTTTTACAATTAGTTATGTTTTTTTGCTTAAGTTCACTTAGGAGTTCTTATTTCAGTTGTGCACCTAGTTTAGCTTTTATGCACCTAGTTTAGCCAGAGTTGAGATTTTTCTTATCTCTTCATGCTTGCACTTTAGTTATCCTAAATTTATCCTTGTGCTTTCTTTATAAGAACCTCATTGTATTATTACACAACTTATTCTATATTCTTTTCTTTTGAGTAATATACCATTCATTTGTGCATCTCTTGTTTGTGGAAGGTGTTCTTGTTTGTCGTTTGATCTTGCAGGTGCTTGTGTTGCAAAATTCAACATGGTATCAGAGCTCAATCATTAATTCAACATGGTATCAGAGCTCAATCATTAATTCAACATAGTATTAGAGCTTTGAAAATTCAACATGGTTTCAGAGCATGGATTCGACAAGCCCCTTCTCAAGTTTTGTGGGTTTCTTTGCTTAGAAGCATTGTAGGGTCACATATTTGTTTTTTATGGATCTAATTGTGATTGAAATTTTTATCAGCTTTGGAGCCAAACGGGCATCACTATCGCATCCACAACATCAAAAAACCCTAAGATCGATTGTCATTTCATCAATTCTATTTTTGGAAACTTACCATTTTTGGAAAATTTCCATTTTTGGAAACCCTTCAAGCCTTCCAAACCATAAAAAGTAGAAATTAGCTTTTTGCCCATAACTTCGTCATGTAGAGTCAAAATCGAGAAACCAAGATATCATTGGCTCATGATGGTGATTTTATCATATTTTTCTCCCGGTGTCTGCTATAGGTCTCTAAAGTCAACCTTGTTCTTTTGTGCTTCCAAGGCCATAACTTGGACAAACGGACTCCACTTTTTGACTTCTGGATATCATTGAAAATTTCTTTGAGTAATCTCTTTAGGTATGCTATTATATTTTCTAGATTTTTCTCTAGGTAACTTTTTATTTAATCTTTTGTGTTTTTCACCTGATGGCTGATTACTTGGTTTTTTTTGGCTCTTGGAATCTTTTTGTTTGTAGTGGATGGCTTCTCTTGGGTTGTCCTACATGTATCTGTAGAACTATGCACTATTTTTGCATTTTGAACGTCCTTTTCAAGCACTTCTTTTCTTGCACACACTGAGATAAAGTGCCACTCTTGTGTATGGTTTTTGGGGATTTTGCACATTCTGTTGTGTCTTATTTTGTACATGCAATTTATTATAAAGTGTCGTGGGGGGTTGTGTAGTGCCTTTTTTTTCCATCACACCTTTATTTGGTGAGTGTCCCTCCACAACAACATCAAATCCTAGAGATTAGATTGTACCATGAGTGTGTGCATTAGTTGCATGCCCTTTTTTCAATTGCAGGTACTTTCTTGAGCACATTCAAATTCTCCTTCATGTACTTCATGGTGAAAAATCTATAGTTTCAGTGGACCTGTCATGCCTCTCCCTTATCAGTGCTATTTTCTACTATTGGTGCTAATGCTTCCTTGGTTTCGGTTTGGAGTTAAACACTCTTGCATTCCAATTTTGTGGAGGTGATGTTCCATCTTCTATTGATTAATGTATTCAGACTATTGGCACATGTATTTTCAACTAGTAGTTTTCTCTTACATGGTTGAGTAGTGTCATCGAGGTAACTCATGTAGATTCATGTGCCATATGTATCTTCGATTGCTAGATGTTTTGTCTTTGTTTGCTATCTGATTGTTTGAGTAGTGTTGTTGGGGGCAGTCATGTAGATTGTTGTCTTCTTGTTCCCAATCATCATCTTGGTTTCAGAGAGGTTCTTCATTCAACACTATAGTAGTTATCATTCGACAGTTGTCTGCAACTTCTTTGTGCTTTGAGAATGTTCTTAATGTTCGTATTCTTTTGAGACATTTTCTTGGAGGCTTCTTAGTCCTTCATTCCTTTTTTAGTAGTTCATGTTTCTTTTCATGCATTGCATCTCTCGCTTTTGGAAAGTGGTTTTTTCCCACTTGGTTTTTCTCTTTTTCTCCACTTAGAGAGACTTCATTGCTTTGTACATGGGTAGCTAATCAGTTCTTTTGTTGCCGAGACCCATTTTTGCATTCATGCATTTAGAGTTTTTTAACTCACCTTAAGTTTCACTTAAGAGAGGGTGTTAGAGTATATTTAACTATTAGTTATTTTTTTACTAATTATGCTTTTTTGCTTAAGTTCACTTAGGAGTTCTTATTTTAGTTGTGCACCTAGTTTAGCTTCTATGTATATAGTTTAGCTAGAGTTGAGATTTTTTTAGCTCCTCATTCTTGCACTTTAGTTCTCCTAAATTTAGCTTTGTGTTTTCTTTATAGGCACCTCATTGTACTATTGTAACTTATTCTGTATTCTTTGCTTTTGAGTAATATAACATTCATTTGTGTATCTCTCATTTGTGGAAGGTGTTCTTGTTTGTCGTTTGATCTTGCAGGTGCTTGTGTTACAAAATTCAACATGGTATCAGAGCTCAATATTTAATTCAACAAAAAACCCCTTAAAATGTTGCATTTACTTTTTTTGAACCATCACCCTTAACTAATTTCATTCATCTTTAAAGGTATGCACACAACTTTACAATTTTTCATTCTAAATCTATGAACTAGATCCTGATCTTATTTTCCTTGTAATGAGTACTTAGCCTTGCCTAAGTGTTATGATGTTATGGTGAATGTTGTAAGGTTAAATGTTTGTATTTTGATGATATTTGTTAAGTACGATTCATTATGGATATGTTTTGGGAAATGTGCATGTAAGTGTTGTCGGATTTCTTGAACTATGATTATCATGCTTCAATTCATGGTTACGTGCATAAATAACAATGTTGTAATTAAATGCTACCATGGTTTTATCCTATAAATGGGTAAATTCACAAAGTTGGGTCCCAACCTCGAGGAAGTCCGCGGGTTGGGAAAAGAGCTCGCTAGAAACATGTGCCCGATTTGCACCCTTTTCGCTTCGGATGCTCGAGGCATTCAAAAACAGGCACACATTTTTTGGAAACGTGTGCCAATTTTGGTTCGGGTTCCCGAAGCTAAACGGGTTGTCATTTTTTTTAAATCAGGCGCCTGATTTGAAAAAAACGGGCCCTTGTTTCTTGAATGTATTTATTTATTTATTTTAAACCATTTTCCATCATTTTCACTGTTTCAAAAATGGGTAAATGTTTCAGAGGAGCACAGGTACCTATTTTTTTCATCCCAGCTGATCCCCCAGACCATTTTTTACCTCCTTCTTGTTGAGACATGGACCAGCTAGAACTCGAACCTAAGACCTTCCATACACTGCTAGAGTGCTCTATCACTGAGCTACTAGCCCCTCTTGGACCAGTCCATCGTC
This sequence comes from Cryptomeria japonica, assembly GCF_030272615.1. Lineage (NCBI taxonomy): Eukaryota > Viridiplantae > Streptophyta > Pinopsida > Cupressales > Cupressaceae > Cryptomeria > Cryptomeria japonica. Next base: position 600,815,023 of record NC_081406.1, on the reverse strand, counting down.
GGTTCGGGTGTGGCTTATTTCCAACACCAACACCCCCCCTTAAGCCACACCTCTCATGTTCTTGGGGCTCGTAGGTACGTTGTTTTGTTTTTTATATTCTTTTTTATTTATTTTTATTATTTTTTATAAAAAAAAATGTTAATTTATTGTTATTTTTTAATTTTAGTGTTTTAAAGTTTGAAAAACATTTTTTATTTTATTTAATTTCATGTTTAAAATAGTTTTTAGTTTTTTAAATATTGCAAAAAACATGAAAAGTAAAAAATAGTAAAAACTTAAAACCGTAGGAAAAAAACAAAAAACAAAAACGTAAACGAACAATAAACATTAGACACAAAAAATAGACAATAAACCCTGAACAAAAAAAATGAACAATAAACCTTAGATAGAAAAAAACAAAACAATAAACCCTAGAAAATAAACGAACAACAAACCCTAAAAAATTAACAAACAATAAATCCTAGATGAAAATCAACAATAAACCCCCCTTCTCTCTCACACACACGTACACGTTATCCTCTCTGTCATTACGCTCTCTCTCTCAATCTCTCATTACCCCCTCTCTCTCACACACACACACATTACCCCCTCTTTCTCCCTCTCTCTCTCACACACACATTACCCCCCCCTCTCTCTCTCTCACATGTTACCCTCTCTCTCTTTCATTACCCTCTCTCTATCATTACCTACTCTCTATCTCTCATTATCTATTCTCTCTCTAACTCGTTGTATCTCAAATTACCTACTCTCCCTCTCTCTCTCTCTCTCTATTTTAATCATGCGTAAAAGTTTGAATGTTTAAATTTATATTTCTAAATGTTGTATTTAATTATAGGATTCTTTTGTAAAAGTTAGATGTTTAATTTATGTTTTGATGTTTAATTTATGTTTTGATGTTTAATTTATGTTTAAATTAAACTTTAAAATGATAATAAATATGAATGTGATTTTTTTGTGTGTGTGAAAAATAGGGTTCTTAAATTTGATAATACTCTAACTATCACTATTAATCCTCACCACTTCCTAACTTAGCCCAATCTCTAAAGATATACTATATGTTTACAAACATGATAACATGTCATATACTTTGACTTAATAGTGGAAAGAGAAACCACAACCTGTCACCTACTCATCCAACTAATTGCACCACCACATAGACTAAATACATAGTCAATGTTAGACTTCCTAATGTCAACATCCCATATCCAATTTGAGTTTACAAGTCCCTATATTTTTAATAACATGTGGAACATTCCTACTACTAAACTTTCTTCTTTCCAAACTTTGTGCTTTGAAAACATGGTTGTTGAAAACATGGATTTTTCTTCTTCTTTTAGATTATTCCACGAATCACCAATCAATTTAGTGATCTCCCTATCCTTTCCAAGACGCAATGCTTTCAATTGTTTATACTGCTCAACAAAGAAAAAATTGTAGTCATTCCTATTTTGCTTTGAAAACATGGTTGTTGAAAGCATTTTTTCTTAATTTGAGTAATTGAGATGCTAGATATTAAATTCCAACCTAGAGGTAGTATGTCCATAAAGTCCAATGGCTACCAAAGTGATAGATTTCCACTAAATGTTAGCTCTTATTGAAGTAACATTAAGTGTTGTTAAAGTGTCATAAAAAGTTGTCAAAGTTTCAACTTGTCATCAAAGTGACATTATTGGTGAAGTATCCCAATTGTTTCTAAAATGACATTATTATACTAAATTTCAGCTACTCCTAAAGTCCACCTTCTACCAATGTTGCAATGTGCATCTAAAGATGTTTTTGAACTTAAAAAATATTACATTAAATGTAAAATTATGCCTCAATGAGAAATAGAATGTCATGTGGAAAGAATCTCTATATTTAATCATCCATGTATCCTCACATATATGCATTCCAAATATATAACAATTATATCACTATTGTCATCCTAATAATTTATTGAATCTAAATCATCATTTAATTCATTCTTGTAATATTTTTCTTGCATTCATTTTTATGTGGATTTTCTTGACATAATTATAAAGTTTAACATAGGATTTATTTAGATACTTAGATCTCACTTTAGATTTGGAGCTTTGTCCTTTTTCTTATTTTTTCTCTTTGCTTTATCCTTTTATCTTCCTCTAATAACCAATGCATCCTTTTAAAAAATTAGTTTTTTTTTTGTTTAACTCCTCCAAGAGTAGAGAACCTACTATTTAGTCAAGCTTCAACTTAGTGTAGTACTACTAGTTGCGATCACTAAATCATCCCATGATTCTAGCAAAGAACACAACAAAGCAGTACATGTATTGACAAGTTCATAGATATAACTTATGACTTTAATGGATTTAGTTAAAACCAAAAGAGAGTAGTTGAATCGATTCCTATCAAGTTGAAAATATATAGTGGTAGCCTAATTGAAGATAATGGTTAAATATTGCAAGGGCACTAAATTGTAATTCCATGGAAGTTACCTTCTTTGAAAAGATGAACTACACAACTCTACCATTAAACTATGATTAGAAGCCTCTCATGACAAGATGGTCAACTATTATGGGTACCAAAGTACAACTATCATTGGTATTTTAATCATCCATCTCTCTATAACAAACATACAAATGCACCATGATGGCCCAAAATGCCAACTAAAAAAAAATCTTAATCAAGAATGAGCCCTCAGTGGAGTCTAGAGGAGATGATTATTCATTATCTAAATCAGTGGAGTCATTTTATTCATTATGTATTCTCTCTCTCTCTCTCTCTCTCTCTCTCTCTCTCATGATTATTTTTATGATTTTGATGGAACTTATACTAATGCATCTGTAGATGTTAAAAAGTATTGTTTGAGTTGCATGGGAATTACGATGTTTTATTTTGTAGAATATTTCTTATACTTTGATTTAAGTGGATAATATTTCTTAAATGATGCTTATTATTAAAATAGACCCACCTATTAATAATATAGATCTATGTGAGTTTCCTTTTTTTATATTTAAGTTGGTAAATTTTATTTAATATAAGTGTTTTTGGAAGGTGAAATGTAAATTAAATAGTAATTGTAAATTTTTCATGTTTGTATATATATGCAATTATTTTCACATAATGGATGAGTTTGAGATAGATGAGCTATTAGGTCTAGTGCCACCTCCACCTCCACCTCCACCTCCACCCGATCAGTTGAGGCAGACCATTACGAGGAATATTGATTCTTTGATTAGAGATATCCACACCATTAGACGTGAGCCTCATCCACCTCCATAGTTGTTACGCCTTGCAGATAGTATGCAAGGGATTGTACAGTTTGTACAGGATTTAGATAGCGAGCTGGATAGCTATCGTAGTTGGAGGGAGGGATTGCATGCATTTTACCCTGATGGCCTATCATACAAACAAGTCAATGAATTAAAAATAATAAAAATAAATTTGAAACAATATTTTGTGAACCCTAAGACGGGTGAAGAGATAGATCCAAAGAAGCCACGAATTTGAATTCGATGGTGTAGGCACCCAGACATAGCTAAACACTTTTGGGAGCGGTGGTGGATGTTCTTTGACTATCCGCTACACTCCAATCATGAGGTCCCCGTGTATTTTTTGAAAAAATTGTGGGCCGAATTTGAAATGGGTAAAAAACCCAATTACTTTGATATTAGATCATTTCAGGGGGTCGGGAGAGGCATGCCCCAAGATAGGCCGGGGGCCAAATTGAGCGACAGAGTTAGAAACCGTGTGCGTGATGATCCCTTGGTTCCTCTTCCTGCACTGGTTGTTCCAACACCTATCCATCATCAAGCATTGAATTCTTCTCTTGGTTCATCGAGTGTCTTGTTAGGCAATTTGGTACATCAGTTGTGTGAAGTGAGGGCTGCCCCCAACTTAGCACATGTTTGCACGAGATGCGGGAATGTGTGTACGGGTCCACAAAGTGAAGTTGCCCTTGGAGGAGATGGTGATTTTGATGATGTTGATGCTGCCCATGCTAGTTATGATGATGCCGAGGAGGCTGCACATGCTGATGCCATCTCTTCATATGTTGATCCCCTGTGGGCAGACGATGATCAACCTACAGAGGTACAAATTTATTTATATAATTTACAATACAATATTAAATTCCTTATATATACACATATGAACCATAACACGAGTCAATTTTTTCTAAACAGAGGATGGATCATACCACGTCATTGAGGAATCAACATCATGTTACCTTGATACCTAGAGATGTCGGTGCCCCATTTACGGTATGCACTTTCATCTAGATACCTTGTATTGATATGTACATTTAAAATAAGCAATAAATTTTTTAATGTAATGATGTGTATATGTTTTTTCAATTTTGTAAGGTAATTCGTGTAGCACTGAGGTGGGTAGTTCTTCATGTGACCCGTCGACCGCTGAGGCTCAGCCTCATATACCACTAGTATGTTTTTCATCCATTAATTTGAAGTGTTTATATGCTTACTAATTTATGTACAATCTGATTCATGTTCATTATTTTTTGCAATTGTAGGCTTCTGGATTGTTTGATGGTGCATCACATGTACGACTTCACCCATCAGTTACTTTGCCTGCACATGACACACCATATGTATGCTTTTCTGCAATAAACTTGTAGTGTGTGTATATATATATATATATATATATATACTTTATAATTTATGTATATATAAAAATTTTATTCATGCTTTATATATGTTGTTCAGGTCGATACCACTACCAGTATTGGTATGGCTATGAGATTGAGCTAGATGCAACCGTCGACATTGTCATTTGCGATGATGATTAGAAAAATAATTTCTAATTTGTTTGTACTGTGTACTTGGCTTTTATAAGGATTATCAAAATTGATGTACAATGTTTTTTTTATAGGACTTGACTACAACCACTTTTCTTGTTCATGATAGTGGACCTCCACGTACCAGTGAGGGCATTGTAGAGCACGGTCGTATGGTAATTTATTTTAAGTTTTCAGTATTTAATTACTTTATAAGTGAATTATGAAAGTAACTTCTTCTCATGTTAAATATTTTAATAATGTACAGGAGGGTGGAGACACTGATACTACACACACACACAAGATGGTGCATCTCAGGACCACGTGCAACAGGATGATTCATCTCAACCACCTTCACGTGGAGTGAAGAGGACTGCAAATGAGATGCACGAGAGTTCTTAGATTATATATTTTAGATCATGTCATGTTATTGTATTATGGACTTTTTATGATGACACTTGTTATGTTATCCTGGGACTTGTTATTATGTTATTTGGACTTGTTTTAATGTCATTTCCTTGTTATTATTTTTTCAGGACTTGTTATTATGTCATCAGGAATTGTTATGTGATTATATATAGGACTTTTTATTATGTTATTCCGTTGCTATTATGATATCAGGTCTTGTTATGTGATTTGTTGCCCTCTAGTGATTATATATGTGATGTTGTTTTGTGATTTGGTGCCCTCTAGTGATTATATATGATCTATTTATGACTTTATATTTTTACATTGTGATTGATCATCTTATGGTGCAACCGTTTATAATTCAATACAGTAATTATCCCAATTTACAATAATATCCTATTCTTAAAATAATAATAAAATCAAGAACTTACAATTAATCTATGAAGAGATTACGAAAAAATAAATATATCATAAAAAATTAGAATGATTTTAACACAATTACAATGTGCACAAAATAACATTAAGAAAAAAAACAATTATCATAATTAAATATAAAAGAGTTCACACAATTTACACAAACTTACATACATATAAATTTGATTCAACCTAATGTACCATTTGCATCCTCTCTCTTCTGCAATGCGTTTATGATTGCCTCATGCTCTTCTACTGAAAGTGTGCACAATACCTTATTAGCAGGTCTACCTTTGTATCTTTATAATTTGATGTTTGTTGCCACCACCAAATGAGAATAGTGTATAATCTTCTTTTTTGATTGGTAGTCTTCATAAGTTGGTAAGCCATTCCTTCTTGTTAAGTATTTGCGTAGCCATGTGCCAACTACCACAACAAACCCAACTGGATACTGAAAACCATCATCATCTACTTGATCACATATCAACTTTTTCATAGGTTATACACATCTAGCTAGCCAATACTCAACTTTCTCATCATTATCCTTAGGTGCAACAACAACATGCACATATCCTAGAAAACAAATTTAAGTACATGTAGAAATAAAACTTGTTAGAATTTATAATTCAAATACAATCATAAATTATATGACAATGCATAAAAATATATAATTTAAAGTTATAAACAAGAAATTGAATTAAATTAACAGGTTGTATGAGGTCCAAAACATGATCATAATCTTCAGATGTAAATGCATGATCTGGGTCTTCATTTTTTCTAACATCTTGATATTGTGTCTCACTAGGTGTTAAGGATTTGTGTAGCCATTCTTCAACCCATTCTGTATTCTTGCATTCTTCCCATTCACCTGCAACACAAAATTGACAAAAACATGCAAGCTCTCTAGTCCATATAGTCCAAGTGTTAGAATTAGAAATCTTAAATGAATGCCATCTAGCTGACCCATTGATTGTATCACAATCATATCTTGGAAGGATATTCTCCTCTTTAACTAGCCAGAAGAAATGTCTACTTGTAGAGTTCTGACTTGATCCTATGGATAAAGTTGCACTACACCAATCCGCAATTGCACTTGCATTTTTAAATTTAGCCTTTTTCCTCGAATTTGAGTTGCTCTCTGCAAAGGTCTCTCTTAACACATGCACCGACACCATCATGTTCTCCTTTCTCGTGTCCAGCCTCAAAAAAACTCCACGTGTTCAATATTAGTTTTCTCATGAATCCTACTCAACCAATAAAACATTCTAGCATTCTTGAATTGCCCTGTGAAATTATCTGACCATATTAGATGTTGTGTCATCTAAATTTCTCTCTCCCTCAAATTCTCAAAAAAGGTCTTGAAGCAATACTGGACAAACTCAGAGGAGTGTAATTTATTATCACTCATATAGAAATGGTACTCTCTCAAAATTTTACGATCCTCTTTTGTACTATCTGGTGCATGCCTATAGACAATATGGACAAAAATCGATACTTGCACTGAATTGTAGTATTGTGATTGGACCTCATCTTGTGGTGCAAGCGTGTAGTTCTCTGCAAAGTCAACGACTGAAATTATACTAGCAACAGGAAACGTATCCTTACATATTCGAAACTGACCATCGAGCCATCTAGCATTTTGAGAGTGTTTAACATATTAAGGTACAATCTTACTCTTAAATTCATTTGTAAATGCATGAACACTAACTTTTTCAGTGATTAGATCGCACTGTCTTCCAACCTTTCCATCCTTCAGTGGATACTCAACAATTTTAAATCTTTTAACATCAACTAATTGTTGTCCAAAATCATTTGAAATATTTTCATGCAAACATTCATCCAACAATGCAAGATTGCCACATATATCACATACACTGGAAACACATGCATTGAATTTTTTTTTTTGCTCATTTGGTGGGTTGCAAAACAAACTTCATATAACCTCCTTTATAGTTTCAGGTGGTATATTTATACCACATTCTTGTAACATTCCTTTACTATGCATGGTAACACGTATATATCGAAATACATCATAATGGTAGCGAAATTGAACATGAGTTTTGCAACAACATGTGTCTCTTTCCTTGTTCATTCGAACATACCAAGGTTTACACTTTTCAAAAGACCTTTGACAAATGCTAATAGTCAACACCTTATCATCCAATTTTTTCTTGTACAATTCAGTTTGAGTCATGTCCAATAGGTGTTTTGGATGTGGACCATGAATTTTTGACCCAACTCTTAATTTAAGAACATCTCTAACATTAGGTGATAATCTCGTATTATCGTGCCAGAATTTTTTGATCAAAGTTTTGAATTCACCAGTAAGTTTCATATCAGACCTTGGTAGTCTACCACTAAAAGTCTGCAAATTGTTTGTCGGATCACTTTCAAAATTAACTTTTCTTTTTACAACTCTTGACAAAGTTTTACAATGAATATTAAGATATCTACCTATGTTACTCATCATTCTTTTATCATAAGTTGTTTGGCTTACTAAAGATGTTTTTATTTCCCATTGTGCCGCATTTTTATCTTTAGAATGATTTTTCTTTTCGATTGTATCAAAGGCACTAGCAACAGTCGATACAACTTGTTTTAAAGACTCATCCTTCTTCTTGGGTTTGACATAAAAGCCTAACTTCTTCATCACTTTTCACATTTTAGTCATTTTAATAAGTTGTACCATTAATTGACATTGAAACCCAAATTTCTTATTATATAAAAAATGTCTAAACAATCTATTTGCATGTGTCCTAATCTGTCTCCATGAAACCACGCCAGGAAGGATGTCTAGTACATCACTTTTAATTTCAAAATTTTCATTCGTTTGATTATCATTCAAACATGTTTCATTTTCAATTGGTGTTTCGATGTCTACATCCACATTATTGGTTTTAGTTGCAGGTGGATATTCAATTTCATTTGGAGTTTCAAATTCGGTTTCAATTTCAGTTTCAAGTTGAGATCTAGTTTCATTTGGGGTTTCAATTTGGATTTCAATTTCAGTTTCAACTTGAGTTCTAATTTCATTTGGGGTTTGATTTTCAATTGGCGCTTGATTTAATAAGTAACCTGCTTCTACTAAATCACCAATTTCTTCATGAGAAAAAACATAGGGCTTTGAAGACACACATGTATCCAATAATGGATTAGAAGATGCACCTAAATTAAATGGTTCTATTGTGTTTCCTTCGTTAGCATTTATGGTCTCATTGATGTTCTCCTCTTCTAAAATGATTGTGGAACTTGAAGCTCCTTGTCTCATTCTTGATCTTCTCTCTCGTTGACGTATTGCCTCCTTCTCCCTATTTGCTGCAATCTCCTTTGCCTCTTCCTGCATTGATTTGAGCCCATGGATGCACCAAATTTTGAATTTGAATCGATCTCCTTACCAAATCGACAATAAGACAAAAAAAGAAAATGATTAATCAAAACATTCTCTTTGCAGATCGTACCTGTCAGGCAATGATTGAAAAATCATTCAATCATTGGGATTTGTGCTTGTGGGCCAGATTCTTGTCCAACAGATCTTTTCAGAAACGGGCGCCCGTTATAGAATCGGGTGCTCGTTTCACTTTCAACGGTACAAAGCGAAACAGGCGCCCGTTTGTTAAAATTAGGGGCGGGAAACAACCCTTAGCATTGTTTTTTTCTTTGGGATAGGCTTGGTCCCACCAAGCCTATGCTTGGACCTCCAAAAAAATGGCTAAGGTAAAACGACATCAGATTTCTACCTTGGCTTAATTTTTTGAGGGCCTTTCTGATTGATTTTTTTGACGAAACGAAAACCCATTAGAGTTTTCAATGTCTCGATTTCAAAAATGTAAATTTCATAGTGATAAGATTATTTTTACTATTTTTGTATTATTTATTAATAAAAATAGAACCTAAACCTAAAATACCGAGGTTCACTAAAAATTTAATAACTTTTTTGTTTTTAGAATTTAAAAATAAATAAATTATGTGTTATCGATCTACATACAATTCTTTTGAATATTAAAAAAAAAAGTTGAAAAATATGAAATTTTCATCAAATTATGGTGGTCGTACACCCGATGTTTTGAAAATATACTTTATTGTCAATTAAAAATTAATACAAAAAAAAAGCAAAAATATTATCATCAACATTTGGTGTCTTAGGTATCGTTTCCTAGAAGGATTTGCAAAAATTCATTTATTTGCATCAAAAAAGGGTGGTCGTACACGTGTGGTATGGTCCTGAAACATGCATTTTGAAAAACCGGTTTTAAAACATGCCTACTAAAAAGCGATTTCTACCATGTGGGTATTAAAATATATTACATATTTGAAAAGTAGACTTCGAGCACTACATTTTCTTTTAGTGAAGTTTTTTGAGATTCAATCTTTAAGTGGATCAAATTTTGACATCAATTGACAAAAAAATTGAAAAACAGAGAAAACACTTCCACTTTTTGCCCAAAAGTGGGACTCAACTTCTTGCAACCACCCAAATATATAAAAAGATTGGATATGATGTCAGACCCCATTAGGTGATCATTCATTTCTTCAATTATTTTTATGTTTGTTGAGAAGATATGCTTGGCATGTGCGTATTGAGTGTTTACAAGTATAGGGTATCAAATCCACTTGGCTCGACAGGTTTGATCATACCTTGATGGTGGTTACTATGAGATATCACATTGGCCAATTTCTATTATACCTTACGCTGTCCTCAGTTTTGGTATAATTTCTTGTATTGCGACTAGTGTTATACCCCAAATATAGTGATCAATATTTGATCTAGAAACCCTAACCCCTAAGTGTTCCACCCATAAAGAAAGTTCGAGTGTATATTTTTTATATTTTTTCATTAAATTTAATATGAAAATAGGTTTTGTGGTTTTTAAATGACAATTTAATATTTGAAAATCAAAATGTGGCTTATGTATATTCATATTTATATGTTTACAATAATTAGGGAAAAGTATAATCATTTAGAAATTTAAAAGTAATTATATTTTATTATTTGTTTTCAAAAAGGAAAATTAGTTGGGTTTCAAAAAGAAGAAAATTAGCTCATTTCTATATTTAGTCAATTTTGGAAGAAATATCGATAAAGAAAAATGCTCTTTTGCTTGGATTTTCATTTGTGGATGGATTGGACTAAAATCTGTGGCAATAGGATAGGAGTTCAAAATATTTTCTTGTTGTTATGTGGATTTGAGTTGTCATCTTGTGTGTGTGAAGAGCTTGAGGTTTGAATTTTGAGATAAAATTGAAGTAGGAATTTCATTTCTCCTCCATATAGGTCCACTGTTATTTCTAGTTATTTGTAAATGGTTTAAGACATTAGGAAAATAATTTCCTTTATTCAAAGTTTTGCATTTGATAAACTATTTCAATTGTTTTGAGATTTTTTTGTAAATTTTCCCAACCTATCTAATTTTTTAGAGATTGGTCAAAGTGTTGATTTTATGATAGAATGTTGGGAACCTTAGAACCAAAAGGGTATATTTCAAGTTTAGATTTTGATATTTTAAAAATTTGATGAATTTTGAGCTATTTTAATGGATTTTTGACAATTTTGTTGGTTTCAATGAAAATGTGAAAATGAGAAAAACTTGAATTTTTGAAAAATTATGCTGAATTGTAATGTGAAATGAAAGTTACATCGTGTAAATTATGAATTTGGATCCATTGGGATCCATGTTGCATGTGATTATTGAGATTTGAGAAAAGTACACCTTTGTTGTGAAAATTTGTGAGAATTTTGTTGTTTAATTTTGGTATTGTGTTCCTTGGAGAATGTGAAGAGCATAGGGTGTAGCTATTAGAGTTGGTTATGAGGGTCGCTTCCAATGAGGGTCAAGCATAGAGTGACAACTAGGATAACTCATTGGGGAGTATAGTAAAAAGTGAAAACTAATGAAACATGATTAATAATGAACCAAGATAATGTGTGCCCCTCTCATGCCCTGAGTGCTCGTAAAGACTAAAAATAACTTGGGAAGACTTGGCCATTCATGGGCCATTGATCTAGTCATATGATCAAGTCACCTTGTCCCTTTGAGAGGACCACTTGATTATGCATAAGCCATTCCTTTGTGGTACCTGATGAAAATCCCCTTTTGTGGTCTCTGATATCTAACACCTATGTAGCTTGAGCAGCACCTAAGAGATGTAGGATCCCTTTTCATTTTTTAGTGTTTACTCCATGTTATTGTATGCCATGTATTGTTCATGATGGGTGTCAGTGCAAGCCTTTCTCCCCATGTGTATTATGTGATTGTATGTGTTTGGGACATGTGATTATCTCCATAACTAGTGGGGTGGACCTATAGGTTTCACATGGTTGGATAGCGTGGTAACCATATTTGGGGACCAAAGACTTTGACATCAAAGTCAATATTGGACTTTCTCTTATCATCTTTCCTTTCATTAATTTTGGTGTTAAAGTCATGTAAATGCATAATTCAAAGACATTTGAGTCTTATGCAATGTAGATTTATATTATTATTTATTGGACCTCTTTCAAGAGAAATTTTTAATCAAATGTAAATGAAAATGATAAGTTTAGTTTATATGTTTTAGTGTTGATCTCGAGTATAAGGAACTTGCATCTTTTCCTTCTATATTGAATGTCACCAAATGGTTAAATTGAGCGTAGGGATATTCTTTTGGGTTTAAAATAAATCTAGTGAGTGTTACAGTTGTCTTGAATGGTGTTATAGATCCATCATGTCAACGTGTCAACCCCTAGTGTCAAACTATGTTATGAAGTGAAGTTTTTGTTTTGTTTGAGGCCTTTTGGAGTGTCTTGTAAAGTGTTGTGAATTTCATAAACCATTGTAGTTTTGTTTTCTTGCATCTTCTAGCTTAGGGAAAGATTTAGGACTAATAGTGAGGTCACTACAAACTCTCCCATCTTCTCATTCATGTTTTGGTGGTGTCTAGTGCTCAGGGAAGTCATTTTTTAATTTCTTCCCTCAAGTCAGTCATGTTGTGTTGAAGATCTTGTGGTGTTGTAGGCTAGGTGTCTTATCTACATTTAGGGTGTCTTGTTGACCGATCCCTAACTCCAAATTTCTTGTGTTGATCAATACATTAGTGCATAAATAAGAATACAATATGTTGCAAAGACTCCAACGCCCAAACCAGACACCAATTGTGTTGGTGAAAATTAGGGTTTCCATCATTAGATGTATGAAAACCACTATTTTTTAATTGGGTACCATTACATTGGGGAAAGATAGGAATTAGATATATCTAAACTTAGATGTCTGAATGTTGATATAATTCCAGGGGTGTTGAATGTGCCCTCTTCTTTTCCTTGAGTTTAATTGAATTATTAAATTTACTGAAATTAAGGTAAATGTGTTGGAATTGATGTAAAAAATGCATAAACAGTAAGCTACAATTATTGGATCAAGCCATGAATAGGTGGATTTGAGGATTATAAGAGGATTCAGATCTATTCCCAGAAGAAGCTCAAAATTTTTCAAGACCAGTATGATGGTCGCTCTAGTCCTCCCAACTTTTCGCACTCCAATGGGGGATCGATTCGTCTTTATAAATAAAGCTTATCCTTAAGATCACATCTCTGTACCTGCTTCCTACATAGAAAAGAGGGAAAATAGGTTGGGAATAGGGGTTTGCCTTAGGTCAAACCCCAACTTTGGAATTAACCATGAAATAGAAAAGAAATCTGATTGAATTGCAATAATGGAAACATTCTCCTTTTGAGGAAGATTCTAAATAATGAATGAAAAAAAATGATGTACCTCCTTGTGAAGTTTTGCTTATTTCCACACAGAATTAGGGTTTCGTGAAGTCTTCAATAACATAGAATATGAATGTCAACTCCAATGCTTGAATCTTGACTTTATCTCTTCTCTAATGCTTGAATGAAGACTAGTTTCTTGCTTTCTTGAACTTGAATGCTTGATTGCTTGATGTGGAATTCAATATCATGTGTGTGCCTCATCAAATGATCATAAAATGAGAGGGGTAGACCTCGTTTTAACTTGCCTACTTGAAAAACAAACTAATTTTTTAATATGAGCCAACAAAAAGCTAGATTTCCCGCTCAACTTTGAAGATCGTTAAGAGACCCTAATTGGGAGGACTAAGGAATAACATCCTAGTCCTGAGAGGGGACCAAGGCATGGCACCCTGGTCCTGCCCAATCAAGCACAAGAAAAAGGGGCAAGATGATGTATTTAGTGAAAATATTGATAAATGTGTAAAGCAAGAGCATAATCAAGTCCTATTCAGGCCTCAGAGCGCGAATGCCAAGGTGAGGTTGAAGATGTGGTCAAAATTGCAAGGGAGTACAATTTAGGATGCTACACCAATATGGTATGCTAGTGTCCTACTTGGGTGTTAGTGTCCCTAGGGTGTCCAATTTTTCTATTCAAATGATCGAAACCTATTATTGACCATTCCTCAAGGTGGCCTAGAGTGTGTGACTTGGTTTCCTTAGTCTCCATAGGCTTCTTGGGCGATAATTATGATGATGAGTGTCCTACAATAAATTTTAGGACATCTCCATGCCTTGGAAAGTGTGTCATTACTTGGAAGTGACTCATCATTCTTCTTTTCAGTGGAGAGTTATTGCCTCCTAGTTGAGTGACCTCTTGTGTAGATTGAACATCATGTTGGATGCTTTTCTTTGGTCTGTTAGGCCCAATATGGAAAGCTAATGTACTAAGAGGGGAGGGGTGAATCAGTACTCCAAAACTTTTCTTGAATAATAACTTTACTGTTATGCATAAACAGAATAGTGCAGTAACATAAAATAAAGTTAAAACACATAGATAACAATCATACATGATTCACTCCATAACACATATATTTTGGTTACGCAGAAACTCTTGGTTAGAGAGAAAAACTGCAGTGGGGATGGCACCCACAACTTCACTACTGCAATAATAAAGAATGCTCGGTTAGAGCTAAATTTTAGCTATTTCTGATAGCTTACCCTGTTAGGAGTAACAAGATCTGTTAGATCTACCTTGCTAAAGAATTTTACAACATTTATTCTGAATGCTGCACTTGGTTAGAGGCTTTACAATTTATAGACTTGATTAGAGTCTTTTACCCTGTTAAAGGTTTCTCTTTCAACTTCACAATATTACAATAAAATCATTACAAATATCTGCAACTTTACATCTGAAATGTTATAGCAGATTCTATGTGCTTAGAATAAGATTACCTTGCTTATAGCATACCTCAGTAACCCATATAGTAACTCGGTAAACCCTTTTGTTTACTCTGTTCTTTGACTGTTCTCTGAAAACCTTCTCGGTGACCTCTGTGTCTCTGTAACAGTCTTCTTTCATGCATTCATACACTTAACTCATGCTGTATAAATAGATCTCTTAAAATGGTGATCCAATTCATTGCTTCAATCTTACAAACAAGATTCCTCGAATGAATAACTAAATAAAATATTTCATTGGTTAGATTGATCTCAAAATCATATGCAATCTTCTAGTGCAATTTCCAATGTAATAACGGTTAGATGTGCCTCGATCTTGTAACACGTTTTCATATGCATGTCTAGGTTCAATGAATCTGGTAACACGTTTCACTCGGTGAATATCAACTCGGTGTGTCAACTTTGCTGCTCGGTAGTCACAAAAGGATACTTGGTAGACAGCTCGGTGTATACTGCGTTCTGTGACTGCTTTCCTTTGTAACCGACTAGACTGTGCATACTGACTTCTCTATGTGTACCGACTGCATGATTCGATAGTGCTAACCGACTAGAATATATAGTATGAGTTTGAATATAAAAACTAATGGCAATTTGATAAGTAGTAACATGGTCTTGTTGAGTGGAATAGAGATGATTAGGCCCTCATCCTACTTATTGTCACAAAAATTGATAGATTCATCATTAAGCAATGTGGGCTCCTAGACTCCCTTTGTCAGTGTTGATATTTTGAGCGTGTCGTATTTTTTTGGATTTAATTTGGTTAGTGTGGTTGATGCAGATTGGAGTTTGATGATTCCCTCATCCCACCGTATTGTCATTTGTTAGAGAAAGTGATCATGGATTTTGCTAATTTTGATTGAGGTGTCATCCTCTTTCTCTCTCTCTTGTTGTTTCATTGTGATGCAGGAGCACTAGTCTAGTTCTTACTGGTTGGACAATTTTTCAGTGGAATTGCTTGAGAGCATGGCATTTCTTCTAGTTTAAGTATTTAGTGTCATGATTTTGGGTTTATTCCCTTGTGTTCATGATCTTTGTCATGTTTGAGTTTCATATCATTTGGCTTTGTTTTCGATGAGATTTGGATTTCGGTATTGTCTCGGTTGATATGTTCTTATCGGTTAGTTTGGTAGTGTGTTGAGCGAAGATGATTTCAGGTTGCGGTTGATCTACGTGACTTGCGGATCGTTGGAGATGTTTCTTTGGGCCTTGGCCGATATTTCTGGAGGTCTGCGCATCATTTTATGCTTTGGAGTTGTTCTTAGTGATTTGAGCCGACATGTTACCGTTGCATGTTTCATGAACTAGTCGGTCTTTGGGCTGACTTGATTAAGTTGTAATTATTTGTGGGCAGTATATATATGGAGGTTTGTGAATCAATTGGACAACCAGAAGTTAAAAGATAGAAGACAAAGTTTTGAGATTGAGCGAAGATGTAGATTTGATAGGTTTCTGATCCAGTTGGATTGAAGTCGGAAGGCCGAAGTCCAGATTAGGGTAGAACTGGTAGATTGTTCCCGGAAGCTGATTTGATATTAGGATGATCTGCAGATCTTGTAATTATGTTGTAAGCATCAATTGTATCCTGGACTACAATCCAACATGTGGCATGTGTAATTCTTTAGATTGTAATAAGATTTATTCAAGTTATTTACCGGTTATGTGTTCTGTTATGTTATTGGTTGTTCTTTCTACGATTTCTAGCATTATGCTATCGGTTATCGATGTATTGTCCATGATTTATGTGTTAAGTTGTAAGGTTGGGGTGTCCTTCATTGGATCTCCCTCCCTTGACTACGTCAAATGGTATCAGAGCTTGTTTGTGAACCTGTTGTTGGAGGAAGACCCGGTTATGCACTGGTTGGTTGGAGAGAAGATTGAGGCAACTTGTGGGCTTGTTGAGATCACTGAATGTGAGGTAGAGAATTGTTCACAGGTAGACCACCGATCCTAGAGCTTGAGCTTGAGGCAGTTAGTGGGTGGAGACTTGAACAGATTGTCGATTGAGGTAGGCCATAGTTGGGACTGTTAGATTACCGTGGAGAGGCAACCGAAAGCTATAGTTATATTGTCGAACCCCCTGAGGTAGGTGCAAGTAGCTATTGACAAATCGTCGAACCAAATCAAGTGATGGGACTCATTTTTTAATTAACCCTGAGAGTTTGATGCAGGAGCACCGGTCTAGTTCTTGTCGATTGGGCAATTTTTAGTGGAACTGCTTGAGAGCGTGGCATTTCTTTTGGTTTGAGTTTTTAGCATTGTGATTTTGGGTTTATTCCCTTGTGTTCGTGATCCTTTTCGTGTTCGAGTTTCATAGCATTTGGCTTTGTTTTCGGTGAGATGTGGATTCTGGTATTCTTCTGGTTGATATATTCTTACCGGTTAGTCTGGCAGTGTGTTGAGTGAAGATGATTTCAGGTTGCGGTTGATCTCCGTGACTTGCGGATCGTTGGAGCTGTTTCTTTGGGCCTTGGCTGGTATTTTCGGAGGCCCGTACATCATTTTATGCTTTGGAGTTGCTCTTAGTGATTTGAGTCGTAATGTTACCGTTGCACATTTCATGATCCGGTTGGTCTTTGGGCCGGCTTGATTAAGTTATAATTATTTGTGGGCTGCATATATATGGAGGTTTGCGAATCATTTGGACAGACAAAATTTAGAAGATAGAAGATAGAGTTTTGAGATCGAGCGAAGATGTAGATTCAACAGGATTCTGATCCGGTTGGACTAAAGCCAAAAGGCCGAAGTCCGGATTAGGGTAGAAGTGGTAGATTGTTCCCGAAAGTTTATTTGATATGAGGATGATTTGCGGATCTTGTAATTATGTTTTGAGAATTATTTGTATCTTGGACTACGATCCAACATGTGGTATGTGTAATTCTTCAGATTGTAATAAGATTTATTCAAGTTATTTACCGGTTGTGTTCTGTTATGTTACTGGTTGTTATTTCTACAGTTTCTAGCATTATGTTACTGGTTACCAATATGTTGTGCATGATTTATGTGTAAGCTATAAGGTTGGGTTGTCCTTCATTGGATCTCCCTCCCTCGACTGCATCACATTGTGGTGAGTTGTCCCATGGATTTTAGTCTTCCACTAGTGCCACCTTGATAATGCATTGGTGTAGTTTTGGGTACTCATTCTTTAGTGTTGTAGTGTTCTTGTGATACTTGTGTGCAAATTGTAATGAAATTGTGAAATAAATTTATCATATCTAGTGTGTTGTTGGTTGTCATTTCAAAAAAGTGTTGTTCAACTAAGTTTTTCCTTGATCCTTCAAATGGGGCCCACTACATTTGGTATTAGAGCCCATGTCGCAACGCTAGGATCTTTGGTTCATGTTGTGGTGCATGTTGTTATTAGTAATTGCATGTAGTTGAATGAGTGCTTGTATTGTGAGTTGGTGGTGTTGTACACCTAAAATCAAAGTAAGTTAGATCAATAGGGGAATCACAAAAGCCCTATATTCTAATTAACGAATTTCAAACATAGCATCAATGAAAGTATACATGCAAATCAACAAGAAAATGAAATAAACAATCAAATTAAGCTCCCTATCAATTTGATGCATGTCACTTCCATTGCTCTTCTCTTTCCTACGAAGTGCTGGCTCTCAAAGTTGCACTGCTAACTTGCAATAAGACAACAAGAATTCAAAGATCATAATTATTCAAAAAGGGAGAATAATGTTAAATTTATATAGAGTTTGGTGAGAGAAATTGAATGACTAAGATTGTTTTGGAAGTTGATTCAGTCAACGATTGAGATTTCATGAGACAAAGTTGATTGAAGATGATTACGATGAGAACTGGTTGCATCATAGAACTAATTGAGAGATGTCTGGCTTGATTGATCAGTTAACTGATTAGATTAAGGAGATGACAAAATTGATGGATTTGTTTGAAAAATCTGATTAGGAGTTAAAAAAGGTCATTGAAGAGCTAATTGAATTAACTGATCAGTTGACTAAATTGATTGACTAATCAGAAAAAAGCTAATTGGTTGAACTTAGAGTCAGTGGCAGTTAGAGTTTAGGCATGTGTTGTAGGAGATTTGGCATGAATTTGCACTAATTTTGAACTTGGTTTTCAAGTATACAAAATGACATGCAAATTATTGAGAAATGAAATTAATTTGAAATTAGAATTTGGGAGAATTTAAATTTTTGAAAATTTGAATTAATTAGAAAGGATTAAATTAGATAATTAAATAATTTGAAGAAATTATTTAATTATGGGGAATTAGAAATTGAATTTAATTAAAATAATAAAGATTATTTTAATTAAAGTAGTTAAAGAATAATTAATTAAATAATAAAATTATTTAATTAATTTTAAAAGAGGAAGGTTAAATGATTAAATGATTTAGAGAGAAATTGAATATTTAATTTGTGATAAGAAGTGATGAAATATTAATTCAGAAGAACATAATTAGATTAATTAAATAATTAAAGAATTATTTAATTAATGAAGAGAAATAAATAGTGATGTTAGTGATAGGACATTTTTAAGTGTCTACATTTTTCCCCTCTTTGAGACAACATTCGAAGTAACATTGTTTCAAAGAAAAAATGAAAAATTATGCCCAAGCATGCCCCAACAATTGTAGGGTATAATGGCCCCTTGAGAGATTGTTTGTGCATTAAAGGCACAGATAATCTCTTGAAAGAAGAAGAATTTTATATGAAAGATAGAAGAGTGGTTAGTTGATGACATGTATGGGCTTGATTAGGTAGAAGAAATGGTTGGGGTGATTTGTAGATTGATTGAATTGATTAAATTGATGGGATTGATTGGATTGATTGGATAAAGAGTCTAGTTTTAGGAAGGACACATCCTGCATAAGACAAAGATAGGTGATTGTCTGGTTTTAGGAAGGATACATCCTGTCTAAGACAAATGATAGATGAATCATGAAATATGATGAAAGTGAAGAATGATTAGTAAGAAGTGAATAATGTTAGTGAATGTAATATGGAAAATTAGGGTTTCCACCACAAGAGGGATGAAAACCATTAATTTTGTTTAGGGACCATTACATTGGGGAAAGATAGAAATTTAATAGATCTAAACCTAAGAGGTCTAAATGTTGATCATATTCGAAGGGTTTAAGTGTGCCTCTTCTTTCCCTTGAGTTGAATTGACTGATTGAAGATGTTGAAATTAGGGTAAATGTGTTGGATTTGATGTAAAAAGGCATGAATAGTTAGCTACAGTCGTCGGATCAAGCCATGAACCTGGATTTGAGGATTGTAAGAGGATTTAGACCTGTTCCCGAAAGGAGCTCCTAATTTGTCAAGACCGGTGTGCTAGTTGCCTTGGTCCTCCGCACTTTTCACAGTCCAATGGGGGATTGATTCGCCATTGTAAATAAAATTTATTTTGAAGATCGCAACTCCGTACATGCTCCTAGGCACACTAGAGAAGGCAAATAGGTAGGGAAAAGGGGTTTGCCTAAGTCAAGCCCTGGTTTAGGAATTAACTTTGAATGAAATATTGCAAATACTGAAATAAATAATAGAAAGATATACCTCAGATCTGCAATGACTGATAATGATGCTTTGCTTCTTAAATGTAATCACATGTATGTTGTATGAAATGGCATAAACATGGCAAAAACCTAATCACACATACATGCTTGCATATGAATGTTGTAACTTGCTCCACAATGGTTGAATGAAGAAAATGCAGCCTTGCAGATCTCTGGAAATGCTTGATGATGAACACTTCAATGCTTGAGTGCTTTAGATTGAATGCTTATGATGCTTGGATGAAATTAAGTTGATCAAATGCCTTTATATATGATTAACTATGTCAATTTACCGATTAGGCCGACCGACAATGGTCACATAGAGCCTCCAATTTTATTTCCTGCCAGAGTGATAGGTCCTATCCTCCCCATAAAAATTGAGTCCCATTGAGGGGGACCAGAGCCCCCGCAGGGACCTTGAATTGGCCCTAGGAAGGAGGACATGGCCCTAGAGGATCATTTGGTAGGTGTATGTGGCATAAAAACTAGAGTTAAGATACTGAATGAACCCTGATAGAAGATGAAGAGGAGATACACTAAAGTAGGGGCACAAACATGAGGTGTAAATTGGCTTGGTGACAATTTAAAATGATACATTTAGTGCCCACTTTAGCAGGAGTATGAGCCTACACAAATACTCGTGGTAAAGTAGATGAAAGAGAAATGAAGGAGAGGAATGAGGAGCATAATCACAAGGAATATAAGACATCACTAATTTTGAGGATCCAAGATCCCAATCTTAGGATCTTAACACACTCAAATGCATGCAAGGGAACACAAATCAAAAATAAAAAAGACAAACGAAAGACACAAAAGATAAAAACCAAAAACAAGACCTCAAGTCAACTAGTCGAAGAGACCTCAATATCAAAATGTCTCAACCACTAATATCATTCTTGAAAAATGCCATCTCAAGAACACAAGTGATCACATAAAAGAGAAAGAGCATGCATCATCCATGAACCACTAATAAAAAAGCTATGAGTTCATGAGAAGAAGGAAAGAGAGAGGACATGGATACACATTCTAGATGTGTTTTTCTAGGTGGTCCATGTTGGGGAGGAGAGTTTGTATAAGAGTTTGTTTCCTCTGGTTTCGAGCATGCATCAACCTATTTAAGACATATAATGTAAATGCAAATGCCAAGGGGCAGGTCAAGTTCCAGGAACATCTCGTTTAACAGTTTGTTTTCTCTAGTTTCAAGAATGTGTAACCCCATACAAGACAGACACATGCCTAGTTTCGAGGAAATCCCATGTAAGAGTTTTTTTCCTCTAGTTTTGATGATGTATACCCCTTCCAAGACATATATCAAATGCTTCATTTGGTTTTGGGCATGAAACATCTCATATAAGAGGTTTTTTTCTTCGTTTTCGAGTTTGAACACCCTGTTTAAGACATGCAAAAATATGGTTCAATATGATACAAAGAGGGCAATATAGGTGCCCTCCTCCCCCCACCCCCCTTAAAATGTCAACATAGACCTATCTTGATGTATTAAGAAAGATATAAGAAGGATACCCACCTTCAACAATAAGGAGATATCCTTTAGGCAAGAATGTCATATTTATCCAAGCTAAAAAAGGAATACTCTTAAAGCAAGGAAAAGATAATTGAAAAAGAGATATCTTGTAACAAGTGTAAAGAGGATCCTTGGAGGAGAAGATATATTTTCTCAAAAGACATCTACTTCCAAGAGGAGTTCTTAAACAAACATAACATATTCTACCAAAAGAAAGGAAGGAGAACAAGAATGCATACCTTCCTCCTATTGCTAGGTGAAAGGGATTCTTGATGACAGATGACACTCTTTTGACCCAATGTGAGGGGTAATTTTATATAATAGATATATATTTCCAAGTGAAGAAGATGTTGTAATGAAGGACATACACCTCTTGCATAAAAGAGAATCCTTGAGAAAACAACAACTTCACACAAAAAATGACATCAAATCATAAGAAAATGCCACTCAACAAAGGAAAAGTGGATCCATAGAAAGAACAAGATAGAGAAATCGTTGCCCCCCAAGTGTAGGGAAAATGAGAAGAATTACACAACCTCTGAGGAGAGATTAGACATAAGCCAATGTATGATATACTCACATGAATACGTATCCAATGTAAGAAAATACATTAAGATATATAAAATTCAACTCTAAAGAAGTGGTAATCTTCAAAGAGAAAGAGAGAGAATCAGAATGAAAGATAACATACTCACCTAAGGAGAGATTAATCATAAGAGACATAGCATTCCAAAGAAAGCATATCAAAACATGAAAAATGCAATCCCTAAAGGGAATAGTGAACCTTAGAAAGAAAATAAATAAGATAGAGGGAAGAATGAATGATGAACATGCTATCCCAAGATGTTTGATATTAAAAAAGAATCACCTCTTATGAAAAAGAGCCCACTAATTAAGTTAATGACAAGTGTCATAGGGTGAGGAGAAACATGAAGGGTGAGAAGAGTGATAAGGCACTACTTTCTCACCAAGAAAGAGAGCAATATCAATTGAAAGATTTATTTGAGCCTTATCAAATTGTTCTTGAACAATTTCATTAAATGAGTTACATTTTCCAAGAGAAGGAGAACCACCATGATGAAAAAGACAATTCTCACTCCCTTCTTTATGATTTTTGCTAAACTTTATGAAAGGAAAAACAAAATTTTTATCATACTTTAATTTCTAAAAGATTCTAGTTGCTAATCTTTCCCGGTCATCAATAGGATTAGGCCTTGTCTCTGTTGGCATTGTGTTGTCATTGATGTCAACCGATATGGGATGACTACCAGTATGAGAGATGAATGTGCAACACTATCATGCAGGAGTATAGGTTGAGATATATTTGATATCATCTTGTGTTGCAGAACACCGGTAAGGTAAGGAAGATGGCCCTGAGAGTCACCCGTACACAAGTTGGTGTCTGACTTTTGTGGATGGAATGGTAAGGTGATCGGTACCGGTACACTGTATCACTGGTAAGGAAAGGATGTCAACTGGTAAGTGATGTGTTGTCATGGGGAAGTCAAATCAACCAAGTGAGTGGTTGTCAGCCTGCAAAGGTCATGACCAGTGGACAAGCAGGATGAGCAAGGTGCTTGGATGTTGTTTGTGATGAAGAGGCAGAATGTTACCTAAATCACATGAACACTAGAAGAGAAGAATGAACAGGTCACATGTATGCTGTAAGGTTGCATGACAACAGGACTTCCACCTGATGAAGATGCAATCATCATGAGCAACAATGACTAACAGTGATTGTGCCCACACTGGATCTATCGGTGAAACAAAGGAATGCCTTAAGTGCATGAAATCAGGGTTATACATTGACCAACATACAAGGCATGTTGAGATGCTGGTATAGATTAAGAGTGATGTGTTTGTCACTTTGACAAACTGGTTGTGATATGGTCAGAGCTGATCAGGGAGAAGGCAAGGCTGAGAATATGTAGTCAGAGGAGAATGGCAAGACTGAAAATGACGTCTGTTGAAGGTTGATGGCATAGTGTCATCAAGAGTGCTTACCGATATGTAAGTCCACCGGTACTAGGGACAAGGTGCAGATACAATTGACCTCCCACTTGATGGGAATGACCATTCTATGCATAGACATGTCTGGAGACCAGTTTTGGTATTCCACCGACAGTTCAGCAAAGAGCAGACATGAGGAGTTAACTGGTAGAGTGTGAGATACCAACGGGGTTAGTAAAACGATAGAGAAGAGAAACCGGTAGAGTGTTTGGTTGGTGATCCTATTTGGACCGACATGAAGAGTCAAGCTAGCAGCTGATTGATATGGATGCCACATGGAGTCAAGGTGGCGGACCTGCATTTGGATGAAGAGGGAATGTACACCGATGGGGTAGTTGCAGAGTTGGTCGACATTAATGAAAGATCCCACAAATCATGGGACGTGTTGCAGAGTTGTTGCAAAGGTTTGTGGCTCGAGGTTTGGAGGACAACTTAGGGCCAACTAAGAGTGATTGAGGAGATCGAGGTGGATGAAAGAAACAACAAGACCGATCTTGCTGTTTGACCAAGAAATCAGCTGATAAGGGAAAAACCAGATCGCCAAAGATGGAAGACGTGATCAAGAAGGCGCGTTAATGGAAGAGTCGTACAGTTGGCTATCTGGGAGATCAGATCGGGAAGGATCTGATTGGATTTGGTTTGCCTCAAGGTTGATGAGGAAACCCTAATCGCCCATTTTTTTGAATTGGCTTTTGGCGGGAAAACCAGGCTATAAATATGAAGGTCAAAGACATAGTTAAGTTGCTGCTGAATAGAAGAATATTGTGCTACTACAAAGTGTATTACTTCTGCATGTGAGAGAAAATCAATCAAGTGCACAAAGTATATCTAAGAAGAGATTGAGTGTGAGGGTGAATCAAGTTGAAGTTTTCAACTGGTAGAAGAGTAGAACCAGTAGTGTTCACACCAGCAGAGCAGAAGAGAAGGAAGTTGTAGAGAAGGTAGGTAGAGAACCGACAGAGCATAGTACCGATAAAGAGAAGAGTAGTGAGGAGGAGATCCAACAAAGAAGAAGGAGAATAGAGGTAAACCGATAGTGAATCAGTAGATGAGAGCAATAGAAGAGTGAGTCGGTGCAGAAGAGAAGGTAGCTCACTGGAAGAGTAAGGTATATGAAATGGTTACAAGATTAACTTGTAACAGGATAATTACTTTTGTATTTTAAGCTATCTTTGTGACCACTGAGTTGAAGTTGGGTGCAGGGGTTGTAGCTCCTTTGGGTTGTGGCCCATAAATCTAGTAGGGGTTGGTGCTCCTTTCAGTTGTATCCCATAAACAAGTTAGGGGTTGGTGCTCCTTGGGTTGGTGCTCTAAATCAGGGGTTATAGCTCCTTGGGTTGGTGCCCTAAACATTGTAACAAATTTTTCATTGTGAGGTTGGATTGGAGCAGTAGACTCCAACAACATTGCTCACCGAGGTTTTTCCCATCTTGGGTTTTCCTTGCATATGTTGGTGTTATGTGATGTTCTCTTGTGTGATTGCATTTGTATTGGTCTCCCCACTAACCTGTAAGTCTGCATTGTGTTAGATCTCATAACAAGTATACACACCTAGGATAGCTAAAGGGAAAATGTTTGAGAACTACTGATTCACCCCCCTCTCAGTGCTGCATTGTGTCTAACAATTGGTATCAGAGCGTAGGTTCCCAGTTAAACGGTCTTTCTCTAGCTTGGGTAGATTATGGCTTAAGGACACATGGTATGTTTAGTGTCAATCCCCGCTCCTATGTTTGATGGTTCAAACTATTCTATTTGGAGTTGTAGAATGGAAGTCTTCCTATCCTCTCTATGGTTTGATGTATGGATGTCTATTATTAATGGTCTCCCTAAGAATGTCATTCCTCCCACCGGATCTAAAGAAGAAAGAAGATGCATGTGCAATGAAGAATCCATGAAGGCTATATTCAGTGGGCTCACCGGTGATGTCTCCTCATAGATGGATAGGTGTGAATTGGCAAAGAGTCTATGGGATAGACTAAGGAAGCTCTATGGAAATGAACCTTGCACCACTGGATCAGTATGTGGAAGTGAGAAGAACAATGTAGTAGATACATGTGCAGATGATGAAGGCAGATCCACTAGCAGCCGCACCATTGATGAAGAAGGACCCCTCCTCTTCATGGATCAATAATCTGAAGATGAGGTGCACACATCTAAAAGTGATAGGGAAAATAGATCCCATCGACAAGATGTGTTTGGCAGTGATGATGAGGAAGAAGGAGACAAGGCAGATAGATCTAGCCATCAAGACCTATTTGATAGTGATGGGGAAGAAGAAGAAGATGAAGAACTAGATCTTGAGTGTGAACTGGTAAGTGCTCTAGAAGAGATTCAAAATGTTAGAAATGATTTTAAAATCTACAAAAGATCAGTTCATGAGGATTGCAGTCAGTTGAGAACCTACCTTGATGTGTCAAACTAAAAGGTTGGCCTATTGACCTCTCAACTAGAAGAGACAAAAAGATTGACTGATGATTTGAAATTAGTCTTGGACTCTAAGGAAAGTGAAAGGGAGAACTTGAGAAATGAATACAAGCTATTCAAGAATGCTGCTATAGTAGAGAAGAATCGGCTGACAAAATGCCTTGAGGAATCTGAGAAATGCATCTCAGAGTTGAAGTCTCAGGCAGATAACACCAAGGAGTGCTGGTGTGAAGATCTAGCATCTAGGCTAGAAGTAAAGAATGAATAATATTTGCAGCTAGTTGGAGAAATGGAGATTCTCTGAAATGACCTTGAGAAGTGTTCGGATGAGCTCAAGGCCAGTTTGATGGCAGTAGTGATGCCTTGGACAAGATGTTGAAGAAGCAGAAGCATTCCAAGGACACTGAAGGGTTAGGTAGTATCCAAAGAGAGTTTGAGTCTAGGAAGAGGAACGTGCAGTCACATGGAGGTCGATATAACAACTATGCTCTGCAGAAAAGTGGTTATAGAGCATTTGGAAGTCAGAGACCTGCATGGAACCAAAGGAGAAATGTCCCTGCAGGAGCAAGAGGTCAACCGGTTTCGATTGCCAATCACAACATGACCAAAAGGAGATGGTCAAACTGGTATGTCAAGAGATTCCCTAAACATGAAGTTGGGATGGATGTTATGTGCTACTATAGCACTGCTTTTGGCTATGATGGAGAATCAGGAAATGGAAGGACCGTTCAACAGAAGAAGGAAAGATCTGCTCCCAAGCCTAAAAATGGGAAGAATAATGAGACCAAGCAGGTATGGAGGAAGAAGACCATGGACCAGCACTGTGCACCTATTGCATAGGTGATATCTCTTAAGGCCTAAAGGATATGCATGATCTTAGGGGGAGTAGCACATTGAATTTATCATTCACCCCCTCAGTGAAGAAGGCAACATGGAAAACATGTTGTTGCCAGTATGAAGGATGGAAATGATATGACAAGTGTATGCAGAGGCTTTCTTAACTACACACCTACATATCAGTGTTGGATCACTACTTCATGTGTCAATAAGTGGAGGTTAACAATTGGTATCAGATGTTAACTGATATGTGTAGGATGTTACCGACATAGATGCGTACAGGTACTTGCAGGTTATGTATGGCAATGAAGTTGGAAATCATTGCATTAGCCCTGGTAGCATGGAATGTGGAGTTGATGTCTTAGGTGGTATTGGAAAATATCTGAATGACATATGTTGGCTCGGTGGTTGATCATGCAGGCATGCATAATTTTGGGCTAACCGGTTAGAATTATGACTTGATGATGACATTGTGTTCATCCAGGATCATGTCACAAGTTGTGGTGGATATAATGGAGCTGAAAGATCATCAGATGATCACATATTCGCAACTCAACCGGTATGAAGATAATTGGAGCCTCGGTATTAGACCTCACCAGAATTGAGAACCTAAGATGTATAACTCAGGGGGAGTTAAAGTGTCTTTGATGCAAAGTCGGGATGCTTGAACTTGGAAGAGTAAGTGCACTGACTACCCAAAACTGCAGATGATGAAATGTTACAGTAGGAATACCCAGGAAAATTTCATTGTAAGGGGTATATACCTGTCATTTGGTTGGTTGTATTCATAGTACAATCACATTTGATTCCTAAATAAATTTGGGATCAAACGGGAGGTGATGTAGGTTGACCGACAGGTGAGTAGTGTTCACTGGCACATCCCTCTACAAATTAAGTATTCTAACAAATGGTATAAAATTTGCATGCTCAATTGGTGTCAGTTGATGGTTGAGTCCTCCATCTCAAGTGTTGTGACTTGAGAAGATGTAATAATTGGTATCAAAGAAGGAGAGACATCTGGTAAAGAAAAATGGGGAGAAAGAATTGTGTCAGTGCCTGGCAAATACAAGAAGAAATGATACCCTGACAGTGCCCTTTTCCATTGTTGTCAAAGGGGGAGAATGATTTTGTAGTATACAACGTACTACATATGTTGAGAATCCATGGATTAAAGAAAGGGGGAGAAGGATTATGTAGTATGTCGGATACTACATGAGTTGACATCAATGCCAAAGGGGGATATTGGTGACATTGTGTTGTCATTGATGTCAACTGGTATGGGATGACTACTGGTATGAGAGATGAATGTGAAACACTGTCATGCAAGAGTACAGGCTGAGATATCTTTGATATCACCTTGTGTTGCAGAACACTAGTAAGGTAAGGAAGATGACCCTGGGAGTCACCAGTACACAAGTTGGTGCCTGACTTGTGCAGATGGAATGGTAAGGTGATCGGTACCAATACAGTGTATCACCAATAAGGAAAGGATGTGAACCGGTAAATGATGTGTTGACATGGGGAAGTCAGATCAACCAAGTGAGTGGTTGTCAGCCTACAAAGGTCATGACCAGTGGACAATAAGGATAAGCAAGGTGCTTGGATGTTGTTTGTGATGAAGAGGTAGAATGTTACCTAAATCACATCAACACTGGAGGAGAAGAATGAACAGGTCACATGTATGTTGTAAGGTTGTAGGATAGTAGGACTCCCACTTGATGAAAATGTAGTCATCATGAGAAGCAATGATTGATAGTGAGTATGCCCACACCGGATCTATCGATGAAACAAAGAAATTCCTTAAGTGCATGAAATCAGGGTTATACACTGACCAACAGAGAAGGCATGTTGAGATGCTAGTACAGATGAAGAGTGATGTGTTTGCCACTTTGACAAACTAGTTGTGATATGGTCAGAGCTGATCAGGGAGAAGGCAAGGCTAAACAGATGCAGTCAGAGGACAATGGTCGAACTGAAGATGAAGTCTATTGAATGTTGATGACAAAGTGTCATCAAGAATGCTTACAGGTATGTAAGTCCACCGGTACTAGGGACAAGGTGCAGATATAATTGACCTCCCACTTTATGGGAATGAGAATGCTATGCATAGACATGTCTGGAGACCGGTTTTGGTATTCCACTGGCAGTTCAGCAAAGAGCAGACATGAGGAGTTAACCGGTAGAGTGCGAGATACCAACAGGGTTAGTAAATCGACAGAGAAGAGAAACCTGTAGAGTGTTTGGTCGGTGATCCTATCTGGACCGACATGAAGAGTCAATATGGCAACTAGTAGACATGGATACAACATGGAGTCAAGGTGGTGGACCCGCATTTGGATGAAGAAGGAATGTACACCGATGGGATAGTTGCAAAGTTGGTCGACATTAATGGAAGATCCCACAAATCATGAGACATGTTGCAGAGGTTTACTGCTCGAGGTCTAGAGGACAAATTAGGGCCAGCTAAGAGTTATTGAGGAGATCAAGGTGGATGAAAGAAACAACAAGACCGATCTTGCTGTTTGACCAAGAAATCAGCTGATAAGGGAAAAAGCAGATCGCCAAAGATGGAAGACGTGATCAAGAAGGCACGTTAATGGAAGAGTTGTACAGTTGGCTATCTGGGAGATTAGATTGGGAAGGATTTGATTGGATTTGGTTTGCCTCGAGGTTGATGAGGAAACCCTAATCGCCCATGTTTTTGAATTGGCTTTTGGCGGGAAAACCAGGCTATAAATATGAAGGTCAAAGACATAGTTAAGTTGTTGCTGAATAGAAGAATATTGTGCTGCTACGAAGTGTATTACTTCTACATGTGAGAGAAAATAAATCAAGTGCACAAAGTATATCTGAGAAGAGACTGAGTGTGAGGGTGAATCAGGTTGAAGTTTTCAACCGGTAGAAGAGCAGAATTGGTAGTGTTCACACCAACAAAGCAGAAGAGAAGGAAGTTGTAGAGAAGGTAGGTAGAGAACCGACAGAGCATAGTACCGGTAAAGAGAAGAGTAGTGAGGAGGAGATCCAAAAAAGAAGAAGGAGAGTAGAGGTAAACCGGTAGAGTTTATCGGTAGTGAACCAGCAGATGAGAGCATCAGAAGAGTGAGTCGGTGTGGTAGAGAAGGTATCTCACTTGCAGAGTAAGGTATATGAAATGGTTACAAGATTCACTTGTAACAGGATAATTACTTTTGTATTTGAATCTATCTTTGTGATCACTGATTTGTAGCTCGGTGTAGGGGTTGTTTCTCCTTTGGGTTGTATCCCATAAATCTAGTAGGGGTTGGTGCTCCTTTGGTTTGTAGCCTATAAACAAGTTAGGGGTTGGTGCTCCTTGGGTTGGTGCCCTAAACATTGTAACAAAGTTTTCATTGTGAGGTTGGATTGGAGCAGTAGACTCCAGCAACATTGCTCGCCGAGGTTTTTACCATCTTGTGTTTTCCTCGTATATGTTGGTGTAATGTGATGCTATGAATGAAAAGAAGCAATGTGAAGTGAAAGAAGCCATTATCAACACATGAAAATGATAAGTATAAGTGAAAAGAAAAGTAATCATATGTAAAATAGCAAACAAATCATATCTATTAAGCACCATTATTAATTTTAAAATGAGATCTAAAAATTGAAGTGATGAATTATACAACCCACAAATCCAATTAACCAAAATAAATTAGGGTTTTTATGAATAACCTCTAAATTTATGTAATTTGATTAAAATGAGATCTATGAATGAAATTTCAAATTTAAAATGTTTTTAAATCGGATCTGAAATAATTAATCCAAGTTAGAGAACCCACAAGCTCAATTTATATTTTTAAAAAAAAGGGTTTTTGTTGATTAAACCTCTAAATTTTTTGAATTCAATTGGAATTTAAACTTGTAAATATAAACTTGAATTTTAAATTGCATAAACACTCATCAGATTTGAGAACATAAATAAGAAATAAGGGTGTAAGGAGTTGGGTTCACCAAAATGTAATGTGGAAAATTAGGGCTTCCACCATAAGAGGGATGAAAACCACTAATTTTGCTTAGGGACCAATACATTAGGGAAAAATAGGAATTTAATAGATCTAAACCTAAGAGGTCTAAATTTTGATTAGATTCCAGGGGTTTAAGTGTGCCTCTTCTTTCCCTTGAGTTGAATTAATTTTTTGAAGATGCTAAAATTAGGGTAAATGTGCTGGATTTGATGTAAA
Organism: Cryptomeria japonica; assembly: GCF_030272615.1. Lineage (NCBI taxonomy): Eukaryota > Viridiplantae > Streptophyta > Pinopsida > Cupressales > Cupressaceae > Cryptomeria > Cryptomeria japonica. The sequence continues at coordinate 600,783,748 of NC_081406.1, read as the reverse complement.
AAGGCATTAATAGTGAGCTACAGTCATCGGATCGAGCCACGAACCTGGTTCTAAGGATTGTAAGAGGATTTAGACATGTTCCCAAAAGGAGCTCCTGATTTTTCAAGACCAGTGTGTTAGTCGCCCTAGTACTCTACACTTTTCACACTCCAATGGGAGATTGATTCGTCACTGTAAATAAAGCTTATTCTAAAGATCATAGCTTCGTACCCATTCCTTCTTATAATAGAGAAGGGAAATAGGTTGGGAATAGGGATTTGCCTAAGTCTAACCCCGGTTTAGGAATAATTGACTTTGAGTGAAATATTTCAAATATTGAAATAAATAATAGAAAGATATACCTCATATTTGCAATAAATGATAATGATGCTTTGCTTCTTAAATGTAATCACATATGTTGTATGAAATGGCATGAATATGGAAAACCCATAATCACACATACATGCTTGCATATGAATGTTGTAACTTGCTCCACAATGGTTGAATGAAGAAAATGCAAGCTTGAAGATCTCTGGAAATGCTTGATGATGAACACTTCAATGCTTTAATGCTTTAGGTTGAATGCTTATGATGCTTGGATGAAATTAAGTTGATCAAATGCTTTCATATATGATGATCTAGGTCAATTTATTGATTAGGCCGACCTCCAACGGTCACATAGAGCCACCAATTTCATTTCCCACTGGAGTGATAGGTCCTATCCTCCCCATAAAAATTGGGTCCCATTGAGGGGGATCAGGGTGCTAGTGCCCTAGTCCTCCTCAATCAGGGACCTTAAATTGGTCGTAGGGAGGAGGACATAGCCGTGTAGGATCATTTCGCAAGTGTATGTGGCATAAAAACTGGAGTTAAGGCATTGAACGAACCCAGATAGGAGATGACAAGGAGACGCGCTAAAGTAGGGGCACAAACATGAGGTGTAAATTGGCCTGGCAAAAATTTACAACACTATAGGGAATATAATTGATTGATGAATAGAATAGTTGATATGAGGAAATAAAACTAGCACAAATTCTTGTGCCTCTTAGGTAACACAAAAATTTCATCATCGAGCCTCATTATGTACCAATGGAATTGCGTACACCAAGGTATTAAAAACTAAGGTATAAGTGATATCCCATTGCAGAAACAAATACTTAGCAGACAAGGAGTGAATCCATCCATCCTAGGGTTGTTGTATTAAGGGTCAAGGTATGTGCTATAGTCACAAGCATAGCTATCCCTTACTTTCATTTTTGCACATGATACTTGCCGAATAAATGTACCAACACACACACGCAAAATACTTGTGCCCGATAAATTCATGAAAACAAACCACAAACAACAAAAAAAGAAAAAGGATCATAAACCATCCCAACTCCTCTAGTCACTTCTGGACATCCTCGAGTAGCATAGGAACATTACCTATCATCAATTGATAAAAATAAGACTAAATAGGACAAAATCCAACAGCCATATTGATCAGTGTCATTGTTTTAATTTCTTGATGGTTGATAGGAATGTATTTCAGAGAGTGATTACCCTGTATAAGACTGATATGTCTAGTTTTGAATGTACCCTTTCCTCTATAAGAAATGTTGATGTTTGATAGAGTTTGATTGATGGATTGACTAACGAGACATGTTTGATTTGATTTGATGGATGGTCTATAGTTGCTTTGTATCCGCCTATGTATTCGATCCACGAGAGATAATTATTAGTTTTTTGTGATTTTTAGTTTTTTTTGTGATTTCTAGGGCTTTTTTTAAGACTTTTTTAGATTTTTTTCATAGGACATTTTATGTTTTTTAGGGATATTTTCAAGACCTTTTATAATTTTTAGGGATTTTTTTAGGACATTATTTGATTTTTTGGATTTTTTGAGGACATTATTTTTTTTTTTCAGATTTCGTCAAGACATTATTTGATGTTTTTGGATTTTTTAGGTCATTATTTGATTTTTTTGGATTTTTTCAAGTCATTATTTGATTTTTTGGGTTCTTTTCAGGTCATTATTTGATTTTTTAGGATATTTTATTATTATTTTAATTTTATTTTGAGAGATATCTGGATCACTGATTGGGGTAAAAGACATGTCATGATTTATTCTTAAGAAAGATGTGTTTATTTGCCCTATTGTCTAGCAAGGCATCCAACATTATGAATGTATGGAGGAATTGGTGGGATGGTAATGGATAGGTGAAATAAGGAGATGGCTTATTATGGAGTCAGTGTTAATTTGGTTTCCAAGGATTTTTTAGCAATGAGATAACATGTTTATCCAAGCTATGGGACTGGATATAACGATGTAAGGTGATAGCTTGATGCAATGAATGACATACGGTTCGTAGGCATAGATATGTCAAAAGGATTCTAAAAAGCATGTTTTGCATTTTATGTCCTTAGTTTTTATCAAGATCAAGGGATGGATTTGGATACGATGAAGATAGGATTGGGTAGGATAAGCAAGATCAAGGGTAATAATGGATGATGGAAGAAAGAAATGGATGAGATGAGGGATATGGACTAAAGGGTGTGGATAAGGTGAAGCAAATAGGACGCGTGATGCTTATAAAGATCCTTAGCCTCGTCAAGATCAAAGGTGGAAAACCAAGATGGATGTAGATAGGGTGATGGATAGTGGATGAATGATAAGGGGATATGTGGAAGGAAGGATATAATGGATAAATCTTTCCCCCAATTATAGAGGTCTATATTTGCAAAAGGGTGATGTGTGAAATCGTCCCAACATCTAGCGCCACTCGAATAAGTGCTCCTGAACATTTTAAATATAGAGACCCAACCTGTTGAAATGTGGCGATTGATCAGCAAAGTATTGTACACTCAACACGTATCCTTGCCTGGGTCCGGGACCGGGCCTGGCCCCGGGCAGAGGTTCGGGGGCGAGAGCCCCCAAGAAAAAATTTTTGGGTATTTTTTTTTATGAAAACCGACATTGTAATAAAACCCTAAAAAGGCCGACTTTGTTTTTGCCCTAAAAACGCATGTTATAAGCAGTTGGAATGTTTATGGCATTGTAAGGTTGATGTACTATTTTTGCTGGATAATAAGAAAGATTGGATGACTGTGTATGGTGGACGTAACCCATTCTGGGTGAACCACGTTAAATCTTTGTGTTATCTATGTCCTATTTTATTTCTTTATCTTTTGTATTTAAATCTGCATATAATTGTTAGTTCATATTTGCTTCGGATCTGCTTGAAATCCTAACAATTGGTATCAGAGTGAGGTTTTCTATAAATTGGCAGGACTTTCAGATTTGAGTGGGAGCAATGGAGGATTCCAAATTCAAGGTTGAAAAGTTTAACGACCAGAATTATCAGTTATGGAAAATGCAAATAGAGGATTACCTGTATCAAAAGGATTTGTGGCGGCTGTTGGAAGGAAAGGCAAAGAAAGCAACCACAATGTCAGATGAAGAGTGGGACATTTTAGATAGAAAGGCACTGGGATCCATTCGATTGTCCCTTGCACCGTCTGTAGCATTCAATATTATAGAAGCAAAAACGACTGTAGATTTGATGGCGACATTGGCTAAGTTGTATGCGAAACCCTCGGCTTCGAATAAGGTATTTCTTATGAAGTGTTTGTTTAATTTGAAAATGAGTGAGGGAGGATCTATAGTGGAGCACTTAAATGAATTTAATATAATTACCAATCAATTGTCTTCGGTAAAAATTACCTTTGCAGAAGAGGTTAGGGCTCTCTTGATTTTATGTTCTTTGCCAGAAAGCTGGAATAGCTTGGTTATGGTTGTAAGTAACTCTATCTCTGGTAAAAATACTTTGGTATTTGATGATATTGTTGGTGTTATCCTAAGCGAGGAAATGCGAAGGAAAAGCACAGGTGAGACTCCAACATCATCAAGTAGTGTTTTGAATATGGAGAACAGAGGAAGATCAAAGGAAAGAGGAAAATGTCCTTGGAATGAGAATTCACGTGGGAAGTCAAAGAAAGGACACTCTCAATCTAGAGAAAAGAAAGATTGCCGGTACTGTGGAAAGCCTGGTCATCTAAAGAAAGACTGTTGGTCTCGGAAAAACAAAGAAGGAGACAAAAATGAAAATGACAGTAAGGAAGCTAATATTGCAAGTAATACTTTACAAGATGCTTTAATCTTATGTTTGGATAATTTTAATGATTCCTGGGTAATAGATTCTGGGGCTTCATTTCATGCTACACCCCATAGAAAATATTTTCTAGATTATGTTCAAGGTGATTTTGGACAGGTATATTTGGGTGATGATGAGCCCTGTCAAATTGTTGGAAAAGGAAAGATAAAGATCAAGTTGTAGAATAGAAATGACTGGTTTCTGCAGGAGGTAAGACATGTTCCTAACTTAAGAAGAAATTTAATTTCTGCAGGGCAACTAGGTAGTGAAGGTTGCATAGTTACCTTCTCAGACAATATCTGGAAAGTCACTAAAGGATCATTAGTAGTAGCTAAAGGTGCGAAGGTAGGTACATTATATCTATGTACTGGTAACACTTACTCTACCTTAGTTGCTACAGATAAAGTTACTGCAGGGACAACAACAATAGATGTTGCAAGAACATATTCGATAATGTGGCACCATAGGCTTGGGCACATGAGTGAGAAAGGGATGAAAATCCTTCACTCCAAAAATCTATTGCCAGGACTAAAGAAGATTTATTTAGAGTTCTGTGAAAACTGTGTTTATGGTAAACAAGAAAGAGATAGATTTCTCAAGGTTGGGAAAGAGAAGAAGAGTGAGAAGTTAGAGCTTGTGCATTCAGATGTATGGGGACCGGCTCAGGTATCATCTCTTGGTGGCTCTTGTTATTATGTTATTTTTATTGATGACTCAACCAGAAAAGCATGGGTATATTTCCTAAAACAAAAATCAGATGTTTTTGAAACTTTTAAGAAATGGAAAGCTTTGGTTGAGAATGAGAAAGGAAAAAAGTTGAAGTGTCTTAGATCGGATAATGGAGGTGAGTATTGCAGCAAAGCATTTGAAGATTACTGCTCTTTAAATGGGATTCAAAAGCAGAAGAGAGTTCCAGGAACTCCACAGGAAAATGGTGTGTTAGAGAGAATAAATAGAACTATCATGGAATGCGCGAGGAGCATGAGATTGCATGTTGGATTGCCCTTACATTTTTGGGTAGATGTTGTACATACTGTTGTCTATTTGATAAATAGAGAACCTTTAACCCCTTTGGATGGTGGTATTCTAGAGGAGGCATGGACTGGTAAAAAGGTAAATTATTATTTTTTGAAAACCTTTGGTTGTGAAGCTTTTGTCCATGTTGATAAAGAAAACAGAACCAAGCTTGATGCTAAATCTCAGAAATGTACCTTCATTGGATATGGGATAGATGAATATGGCTATTGATTATGGGATTTTGAAAATAAGAAAATAACTAGAAGTAGAGATGTCATATTCAATGAGAAGGTTATGCATAAAGAACATATGCAGGAAAAGAAGCATGAACATGACAAGTAAGAATATGTGGTGTTGGATGAGATTCCTGAAAATGAAATGCCACAGGTACCTGATGCTCAACAACAACAAAATGTCCCACAAACTCCTGCAAGTGTTAGACATTCTATGAGGTCAAGTAGACCCCCTTAAAGATTTTCTCCTTCTTTGTATTCTATATTATTAACTGATTCTGGTGAACCAGAAGAATATGAAGAAGCAATGTAGGTGGATGCCAAACAATAGTGGGAGCTAGGTATGAAAGAGGAGATGGACTCCTTGATGAAAAATAAGACTTGGGACTTAGTCCCTTTACCTGCAGAAAAAAGAGCCTTGCCTAACAAATGGGTTTATCGGTTGAAGGAGGAGGAAGGAGGTCAGAAAAGATATAAGGTTAGACTTGTGGTAAAAGGTTTTGCACAGAAAAAGGGTATAGATTATGATGAAATATTTTCTCCAGTTGTAAAAATGACTTCTATTAGAACTGTACTTAGTCTTGTGGTTGTAGATGATTTACATCTTGAACAATTAGATGTGAAAACAGCTTTTCTCCATGGAGATTTGGAGGAGGAAATTTACATGTTGCAACCACAGGGATATGAGGTCAAAGGTAAGGAGAACTTGGTGTGCAGGTTGAAGAAAAGTTTGTATGGCCTAAAGCAAGCACCTCGACAATGATATTTAAAATTTGATAGTTTCATGGTTGAACATGGTTATCATAGATGTCATTCTGATCATTGTGTATATTTTAAGAGATTGGATAATGACAGTTATATTATCCTGTTGCTTTATGATGATGATATGCTTATTGTTGGGCCTAACATGCAACATATAAATGATCTTAAATAGAAATTAGCCAGGTCATTTGCTATGAAGGATTTGGGTGCAGCTAAGCAAATTATCGGTATGAGGATTACACGGGACAGGAAAAATAGAACCTTGAATTTGTCCCAAAGTGAGTATATAAAGAAGGAGTTGAAAAGATTTAACATGCAGGATGCAAAAGCAGTTAGTACACCTTTGGCTAGTCATTTCAAATTGACTAAGGAGATGTGCCCAAAGGCACAGGAAGAGGTTAATAAAATGTCTAACATCCCGTATTCATCAACTGTTGGTAGTCTGATGTATGCAATGGTATGCACAAGGCCAGTTATTGCACATGCAGTGGGAGTTGTGAGCAGGTTTATGAGTAATCCAGGTATGGAACATTGGAATGCTATGAAATGGATCCCTCGGTATTTGAAAGGAACCACTACGAAGGCATTATGTTTCAAATGATCTAATGCTACTCTGAGTGGATTTGTTGACTCTGATCTGGTAGGTGATATTGATTCATGGAGGAGTACTATAGGGTATGTTTCTACTATAGGGGGAACTGCAGTCAGTTGGATTTCTAGGCTGCAAAAGGTTGTTGCACTTTCAACCACTAAAGCTAAGTATGTTGCTGCTACAGAAGCCAACAAGGAGATGATTTGGTTAAAATGTTTTCTGGAGGAATTGGGTCAAATATAGGAGGATCGCCCCTTGTATACTGATAGTCAGAGTGTCATTCATCTTGCGAAGAACTCTTCTTTTCATTCAAGGACAAAGCACATTCAGCTCAGATACCACTTCATCCGAACTGTTTTGGAGGAGGGTCAGTTACGACTTGAGAAGATTCACACAAGTGAGGATCCTGCCGATATGTTCACGAAGGCAGTTCCACAGGAGAAGCTGATTTCTTCATCAGTTTTTGTTGGTCTTCTTGATTGATAATTGTGGAATTTATACCAGTCGAGTCCTAGTGTTTTATCCAGTGGATGTTGCATGTACAGTGGTGTCATGTAGTATCAGTCTCCAATTGGGAGATTGTTCGGTGTGGAGCCTAATCAGTCTCCAAGTGGGAGATTGTTGAAATGTGGCGACTAATCAGCAAAGTACTGTACACTCAGCACGTATCCTTGTCGACTTTGTTTTTGCCCTAAAAACACATGTTATAAGGGGCTAGGATGCTTATGGCATTGTAAGGTTGATGTACTATTTTTGCTAGATAATAAGAAAGATTGGATGGTTGTATATGGTGGACATAACCCATTCTGGGTGAACCACGTTAAATCTTTGTGTTATCTATGTCCAATTTTATTTCTTTATCTTTTATATTTAAATCTACATATAATTGTTAGTTCATATTTGCTTTGGATCTGCTTGAAACCCTAACACAACCCACACTAAGAACCTCTGTAAAATTCAACCGAACATATCTAGTGACTAGGAAGCATGCTCAAAAGGGAAGAAGAATCCCAAAGTGGATCAAGGTACTTAGTCTTTGATTACCAATGTGTGTGCAAATGCATTCATTTTAATTTATATGATCATTGCAATTTTTGGAATCCGGTGTCACTAGCTATGTGAGTTACCTTGAATTCAAAAGTATCATGGATAGAGCCTCGCTACCAGTGAGCATCCATAGCCCCTATGTGGTTATCGCTATAAACTCACAAACATTGTTCCATTGCCAGCTAGACATATATAACCCCAAAGGAGTTATTCACATGTTCCCAAAGTCAAGTATTTTGCTATTTCATTTTAGTTCATTTTTGCTTTTCTTTTCCTTGATTTTTCTTTTCTTTTTCATTCTTTTGTTTTGATCTTTTGATGTTGCTTTTTTCTCTTGTCATTTATTCTTTTGTGTGTTGGATTGTAAGTGTATGCGGGAAAAGCGGGTCGATAGAACTCGAAATGTGAAAAACGGAGCTCTAGGGAGCCTTGCTCACACACCCATAGGACTTCTTGGTGCAAGCTATGGAGTCATGAAGTATGGCTTAGCTTCCCAAGGATGGTTACATGGTTCTCTATCTTGCACGGTCCCTCAAACCAATGTTTTTGCTCTCAGATCACTGAGCAAAATGGTTTAGGGATGACAAATGCAAGAACGAGGGATGATTTTTTTGATTTTAAGATGAGATGCATCCTAAGCTATGCATGATCCTATAAATGCAATAAACTAGTTATAAGATGACAAGATTAGTAAACAAGACTATCCTAACATGCTACATTAGTCTATGATTAAGCTAGATGATAAAGAAAATACTCTAAACATGCATATTTAGATTAATTTCTATTGAAAAGAAATGCTAAATGATGAGCACAATGATATATTAAGCTTGGATGGATTTTAGTATAAGTATGATGCTAAAGACTTGGATCTGTGAAAATGGAGGAATGAGAGCTCTATTATAGCAAAAACAGGGCAATGGATGGTCAGGATTGAAAGAGGCAATCAAGGGCCAAGTTTGAAAGTTGGGAATCCATGTTTGCAATTGGCACCAATGAAATGGTGACAAATGTCAACATAAGGTTGGATGAGAGGAGATGTAAGAAGCATTAAATGCTTGAGAAGGCCTCATGGTTACCCTAGGGGTTAAGGTTAAGTTAGGATTACCCATTGGATAAAGATTTTACCCAAAGGATAAACTCTTGTGCAAAGGATTAAGGATAACCATGGTCAAAGCAATAAATGCTTGATGAGACCCTTGGGTTAGATGGAGGTTGAGTTTATGGAAATTCTTTAACCATGTAAGAGGGTTGAGTTAACCATTAATGGTTATGAAGACTTTGGGGACAAATTTGTAAGAGTCCTTCCAAATTTGGGGGTATTCAACAAGTTAGCTTGTTGAATGGATAAAGACTTTAATGCATTTTGAAGACTTTACTCCAAATTTGAGAAGTGACCTCCTCAAATTTAGGGAAAAGGGATAATGGATGGGTTTGGGTTAATTAACTAGGTTTAGAAGAATCTAGAAGAGGTTAGAAAGAGGGTTAGGATGCAAGCGGGAGGTGTAGGATTTTGCAAGTGGGTGAGGGAAAATAGGTTTTAATTGAATTTAATTCAATTTGGTTGCAATTAAATAAATTAAATTTATTTAATTTAGGATAACTATTTTAATTAAATTTGAATTTAATTAAAAAGTGGACAGGGGCTTTAATTGAATAAAAATGAATTTATCCTATTAAATGGTATAGTGAATTTAATTGAGTAATTTACTTAATTAAATAGAGGAATGTGGGTAATTTAATTAAATTGGATTTAATTAAATAGAGAAATGAACATAAAATATTCATTTTAGGAATATGGTCATTTTTATACGTTTACATTTTGCCCCTCTTTGAAGTGACGTGTGTGCACATGTTATTTCAAAGAAAATGATGTGTCGTTGCGATTTTATGATCAATGTCGTTTTTATGAATTTTCATGTTGTGCCCCAGATTTGATGTGTGATGCCCCAAATTCGATGCATGATGCCCCAGATTTGATAAACGATGGTGATAATGCCCCCTCGGGAGATGAATCAAATTTTTGAAAAATTTGATTTGATTTGATGATTGTGTTTGCGGTGCAAAATTTTTGGCTCGGTGAAATGTTTAAATTGATTAGTCTCTCGATAATTGACGTGTGCGAGGGTATGAGGGAGACCGCGAGAAAATTATATGCTCATTTCCCTAACCCTAATTTCATTTTACCCTATAAAAGGGAAAAAGTGCTTTGTTTTGTCTCATTTGTGCTTGTTGACTTTGGAGAAAGAGACTTTTGGAGAGAAGACAAAATGCCTATTCCCTATTCTACGCATTGATTCGAGCGCGTTCGGAGGCATCGAAGACCTTTCATGTATGGACCACCGGTAAGTCAACCCTTTTGACCCCTTTTTGATTTTGAATTTGATCATTTTTTGTCAGTTTTTGATTTTTGAAATTCGGTTTTAACATTTTAGCGCATAAAAGTCTTAGTTTAGCGCATACGATAAATTCAGTAGCGCATAGGGTATCAATTTAGGGTAGCGTCCAAAAATGCTTAGGGTAGCGCATAAACTTTTTAGGTTAGCGTATGGTCGTAGGTTAGCACATGATGAACATAGGGTAGCGCTTCGAGTTAAAAGGGTAGCGCATAGGTTAGACCTAGCGCATAGGGTCCATAGGGGGTCGCATGGGTAGGGGGATGTAGCGTGTAGGTTAGACCTAGCGCATAAGGTTAAATAGGTAGCGCAAGCATGGGATAGGTTAGCGCATGGTCAGTTTCAGTGCTTAAGGTAGATTGGTTGGCGCATGGAGAAAAAAGGATAGCGCATAGAGTTAGTCTAGCGCATAGGGTAGATAGGATAGCGCGTGGAGAAAACAGGGTAGTGCGTGGATATAGTTTAGCGCATAGCCAAACTTAATTAGCACATGAATTGGGTTTTGCAAGATTGGATGATTTTTTAATGTGAAAAATTACATAGGAAAAGGTCAGTTGTGCCTGGGGAGGTGGATTTTTGCCATTTACTGTGTTTTTGGTCATGTGTTTGATAATGTGTCCAATATGAGTATTGATATAACCTAATTTAATTTGCGATTTTTCAAGTTATTGATGTAGATATTAATGTGTTGTTTTGATCGAACCATGATTTGATTTGCACCTGTTTCAAGTTCATATGTGTGGAGCCTGATTTGTGTTACAAGCTGATATGGGTTGGAAACTTGAGTTGTTTTACAAGCTGATATGGGTTGGAAACTTGAGTTGTTTTACAAGCTGATATGGGTGAGAAACTTGATTTGTTTTACAATTTTATGTGATGTGGAGACTTGAGTTGTTTTACAAGTTTCGATATGGGTTTTAAAAACTTGAGTTGTGTTACAAGTTGATATGGAATGATATGATGTGGAACTTGATTAGATTTTGCAAATTGTTTCATGTTTTTGATGTGATTTTGATTTTGATATCTTTGTTTTGATGTGGAAATTGATATTGGACTTGTTTTGCTTTTTGACAGGAGCGATTGGGAGTGGTTCAGCCGCACGAGCGGTTCCCTAGACCTTGGGCATTGATTCCATGGTTGGCACAGGCTAACCTAGATGTTATTGAGAGATGTGGCTTGTCATCTTTGTTAGATATGCCTCGGTTCACTGTGAACCGGGGTCTACTTACAGCGCTCGCTGAGAGGTGGCACAGTGATACGAACACCTTTCACTTTGCGACTGGTGAGATGATAGTTACTCTAGAGGACTGTTACAGGATTTTGTGGATTCCCGTAGTAGGTGCTTTATTATCGTACGAGCAGACTGAGGAGGGTGGGACTGAGGCACTACGACGTATTTTTCACGATGAGACTGTGTGTGGGTATGAGATCCCATGGCAGGAGTTCCTAGATCTGGACTATGCTCCTCTTCCGTCAGTACTAGCAGGGTTCATCGATGGATTCCTTTGTCCCGACCATAGGTCGAAGGGATTCTCTATGGGTTGGGGATTGGTGCTTGAGGAGATGGTGACCCAGGGTCGTAGGTTTGCTTGGGGATCAACCATGTTAGCTCACTTGTACAGGGATCTACATGAGGTTGTGTATCTGGGTTACAGCAGTTTGTCAGCTGGCGTGACACTTTTACAAGTATGGTGCTAGGAGCACATTCCAGCAGCGAGGCCACTGGTAGATAGAGACAGGCCTGTTGGGCGGGCATATGCATATGGTTACAGGGGTCTAGTTGTCCAGCGTAAGCTGGGAAAACTGGAGCACTAGAGGAGGGTGTTGGATGATATAGATACAGTCGTCTGGCAACCATATACAAATTGTGAGGTCTGGGCCGAGGATGGGCTAGAGATGCCTTATGTGTTCATGAGTCAGTTTTTGATAGGGTGGATGCCCTTTGTGATTGAGAGATTCCAGGTGGGCAGGGTTTTGCGGCAGTATGGTTGGCAGCAGGGTATACCACAGGGGACCTGCTTGTATGCACGTCGGAGATAGGACATACCGGATTGGGGCCCTACTATTGATAGCGGAGCAGCTGTAGAGGAGTTCTCTAGCTTAGCAGGTCAGATATGGGACTATGCTCCCGAGATACTAGACGCAGGGATGACCCATGAGTTTGTTGGTTTGTTTGTAGCACGTGTTGTGGCCAGGATATCAGATCCTGAGGAGATGCAGCCTGCCTTTGATGATGAGGAGGAGGAGGTTGGGGGAGATGGTGATGATGGAGATGACGGAGGCAGAGGAGGACGACGGGGGAGAGGATATCGGGGGAGGAGAGGAGATAGGGGTAGAGATGGGGGAGGTCGGGTGGAGAGAGCAGTTCGACGAGCTGTGATGGACAGAGGGAGAGGAGGGTTGGTGATAGGAGCAGGGGAGGAGGGGAGAGTGGCAGGGGTGATAGCAGTGGTGGGAGGGACAGATGAGTGGAGATGGTCGGCATAGAGGAGGAGGACTGATGAGTTACCTCCACCAACACCTAGGACAGGCAGAGGGATAGGGGGTACCCCTTCACAGGTGCCCCTACGGGTCCGGGTCCTGACACATGTGGAGGATGCTCAGATTAGGACTCTGCAGTTGACAGTTCAGCAGCTACAGGCACAGCTATTGACGTAGCAGTGTCAGATTACTCAGCTGACTCTAGAGCGTGATACAAAGATAGAGCTGTACGGTCGAGCGGAGGAGGTGGTAGCTAGCATTCAGAGAGCAGCTGCAGGGGGTCCAATGAGGGACATCATGAGAGAGATGTCCTCGAGAGTGAGGGAGGCGGAGTATTATCGACACCATTATGAGGATGTCGTGCCCAGGGAGCGCAGCATGCAAAGCTTCACGCGGGTGAGATCGAGTTGATCTTGAGAGACTGGGTCATAGTCAAAGAGCAGAGGTGTGACAAGGCCGCCGAGATAGGATCCTCCTAGAGATCCAGGGGCTGGGACATCAGCTGCGAGACCATCCCCCTCAGGAGATAGTCATACTTGAGAGATGACGTCTCTATTGTATTTTGGATCATTGTTTTGTTTGTACTGGGCACAGACATGACAAATTTTGTACATTTTGATCATTTTTGATATATATATATAGATGACACCATTTTCTTTGATCATGTGATGTGTTATGGATGCATGTTCTATGCGTTCTTTCTTTACTTTTATGATGATGCAATGCTTAGATAGATGATATGATGCATGATGTAAATGTATGATTTGATATGCTGTGAGATGTATCTTTGAAAATGAGATGTATGATTATGATATGCTGTGAGATGTATCTTGAAAATGAGATGTATGATTTGATATGCTGTGAGATGTATCTTGAAAATGAGATGTATGATTTGATATGCTATGAGATGTATCTTGAAAATGAGATGTATGATAATGATGTGCAACTAAATGAAAGATTTAAAATGATATGCAACTATTTGTAAAATGATATGCAACTACTTGTTTTTGGAGCATCCTCATTCTGTATTTGTCATCCCGATATAACCATATGTTATTTGCTTTTGATATAGGTATCATCATTGAGCATTGATTTGTTTGGGATATGTTGAAAATTTATACAAGCACAATGGTATAATTGAACCATAATGACCTGAGAAAAATTTACATGATGTTTTGATTTTGCAAGATAGCACAAGCGTCAAGGTATAATTGAACCAGGATGACTTGAGTGTGGATTGTGTATAAACAGACAAGATTAAACCATTTGTATGCGTAAAGTGGAATCATGTCTTCAGTGATATTCAATGTATCACGTCTCGAGACAAGTATTTACACAGTACAAGTGATCGCCTCCCAAACAGAAGACTAAGAAAATATTGGAGTTTTCCCATGATCTCTAGCTTTGAAGCATTAGTGAGAAAATGTAGAGAATCCAATAATTTAAAAATCTCAAATGCAAAAACAGTCAAGACTTTATGCGATAATGCAACATTTAGTACTTTAGAAAATCATCCATCGTAGTGTTTTTGTGATTCTTGTTTTAGCGATCCAATGTTTTGTTCTGTAATGGAGTGTTTTGGTTGTTGGATGCGGTGTTCTGAGTGTTGCAAATAGTCTTGATGTTTTGAACATGCTGCTAGTTTTGATGATTATTGCCCCTAGCTAAGTGTGCCTCTCGATGTGGATACGTACAGTGATTACCAAGCCATGGTGAAATGTGGTAAAAGGATATATGGATAAACCAGGATAGTGACTATGCTAAGTATGTCCTGAATGGATATTTGCTTAGTGTTGGGCGATGGTCGATAGTGTTGTACTGTGGAGATAAGGATGTGGATATAGATAAAGGAGCTGTCCTTTCACAATAGTGCCTGTTACCAGGTTTTCACCAGTTGCTTTTATTGTACCTTTTTATTTGATTTTTTTTTTTTTTTTTTTTTTTTTTTTTTCTGTGCATTAGACTACTCAAGTGTAGTATTTCTTCGAAAGAATGTTGTTAGTTAGTTCGTCGAGCACATCTCCTTCTGAAGTTGTAAGTTGATAAGCACCTGATCCATAGACGGATATGATGACATAGGGACCCAACCAATTAGGTCCAAATTTCCCTTTCTTTTCTCGATCTTGTTGATTTCTTGGATTTTCTTTGAGGACAAGGTCACCAACTTTCAAGTTGTGAGGGATGAATTTGTGATTGTAGCTTCTGTACATGCGTCGTTGATATGCTTTGAGATGAGTGTAAGCATGTTGACGTCTTTCATCTAATAGTTCCAGTTCTTGCAGTCGGTTGACTCGATACTCTTCATCTGGAATTAAGCCTTTTAGAGAGACTCTGAGAGATGGAAATTCTACCTCCAGCGGTAAAATAGCTTCTGATCCATAGACCAATGAGAAAGGTGTTGCTCCTATAGGTGTACGGATGCTAGTTCTGTATGCCCAAAGTGCTGGATTGAGTTGTACATGCCAATTTTTGCTTGCATCATTTACTGTTTTCTTGAGGATTTTCAATATTGTTTTGTTGGATGCTTCTGCTTGACCATTCCCTTGGGGGTAGTATGGCGTAGAGAACCGATGTTGTATTTTGAATCGTTCACATAGTTCTCAGACATCTTGGTTTTTGAATGGTCATCCATTATCGGTGATGATGGAACTTGGAATACCATATCTGCAGACCAGATAGTTTAGGATAAAAGACGCAATTTGTTTTCTAGTTACTGTGGTCATGGGGACTGCTTCTATCCACTTGGTAAAGTATTATGTCACAGTTATAATGAACTTGTGTCCATTTGAAGATGAAGGATGAATTTTGCCGACCAAATATAGTCCCCACTGACAAAAGGGCCAGGATGTTGTAAATGGCTGCAGTTCCTGTGCTGGTGCATGTATCAGATTGCCATGGATTTGGCATTTAGGACACTTCTTGGTGAAGTGGTAAGAATCTTTCTCCATTGTAGGCCAGTAGTATCCCATCCTTAGAAGCTTTTTAGCAAGAGTAGTCCCACTGGAATGTGTGCCACAAATACCTTCGTGAAGCTCATGTAAATCGGAATCAGATTCATTATGATCAAGGCAACGAAGAAGAGTACCATCTAGACCTCGATGGTACAAAGTATCAGCAGTAAGGGTATAATGGGCGGCTTGTCGGATAAAATTACATTTTTGGTTACGGGATTGATCAATGGGTAGGATGTTGTTCTTTAAATAATCATATATGGGTCCATATAAAGGGGAATCTGAACCAGTTAAGGCATAGACAACATGGGATTCAGAGTGGTCATAGGCTGGGGAGAATAGTTGCTCTACCAGGAACTCGTAACGACTCTGTTGCTCTAGAATTTGTAGTAATGAAGCGATAGTAGCCATGGCATCGACTGCTTTGTTGTTCAACCTTGGTATTTGCTCGAAGGTGATGTGTACAAAATATTGTTTGAAGTCATCCACCATTCACTTGTAGGGTAGTAGCTTGTCATCCTTTGTCTGATAGTCGTTGTTGATTTGATTGATGACTAGTTGTGAATCTCCATAGACCATTAACTCTGTGATTTTCCATTCTACAGCCATCTTGATGCCTATAACCAATGCCTCATATTCAGCCACATTATTCGTGCATGGGAACATAAGCCGATATGATCTTGGTATAGTATGCCCTTTAGGAGTGATGAATAGAATGCCAGCACCTGAACCATGTTGGGTGTAGGATCCATCAAAGTATAGGGTCCATTGTGTGGTAGAAATAGCAAGAACGTCCCTGTCCGAAAATTCAATCTCCATAGTTTGTTTTTTTGGTAGCGGTGCTTCAGCTAGTTGATCTGCAATTGCTTGTCCTTTGATAGCTCTTCGTTCTATGTAGTGGATGTCAAATTCACTAAGAATCATGACCCATTTAGCCAACCGGTCGGTGAGAGATGCCTTGCTGAGTAGATATTTGAGAGGATCAATTTTTGCTACTAGCTTAATTGTGTGTGCTAGCATATAATGTCAGAACTTTTGAGATGTGAAGACTACTATTAGACAAGCCTTCTCAATGAATGTATAGTTGAGTTCATAGCCATTCAATGTCCCGCTGATGTAGTATATGGCTCGTTCATTTCCTTGTTGATCTTCTCATGCCAATAGTGCCCCTAGTGATATATCTATTGTTGAAATGTATAGAATAAGGGGCTTTCCTGCGACTGGTGGTACTAGAACTGGTGGGTTCATCAGATACTGTTTGATTTGATAAAAAGATTCTGCACACTTGGCCTCCCATCTGAAAGGTACATTTTTATGGAGCAAATGATTGAATGGTAGACTTTTATCAGCTAGTTGAGTGATGAATCGCCTGATTGATTGGAGCCATCCTTGTAGAGATCTGAGCTGACTAATATTATTTGGTGGTGGCATCTCCATAACGGCTTGTACCTTTCCTGGATCCACTTCAATACCTTTAGTTGAGATGATGTAGCCTAGTAACTTCCCTGATGTAACCCCGAAGACACACTTCTTAGGGTTGAGCCTAACTTGGAATTTCTCCAATCGATCAAAGATCTTTGTTAGGATGTCGAGATGTTCTGCTCTGGTGAAGGATTTAGCTAGCAAATCATCCACATAGTTTTCCATGAAGGTATGCATCATGTCATGAAAGATTGTTGTCATTGCTCATTGATAAGTAGCTCTTGCATTCTTTAAGCCAAAAGGCATAACATTCCAATAGTACGTTCCCCAAGGACAGGTGAACGCTATTTTATCTTGATCCTCTGGGGCTATTTTTATTTGATTATAGCCTAAAAAATCATCCATGAGTGAGAGCATTGCATGCCCCGCTGTGAGGTCTACAATTATGTCAATACTGGGCAGAGGAAAGTCGTCCTTTGGACAGGCTTTGTTGACATCTCTGAAATCAGTGCAGATTCTGATACTGTCGTCTGGTTTTGATACTGGCACTATCTTGGAGATCCATTCTGCATAGTCGATGGGTCGGATGAATCCGACATCTAATAGTTTTTTCAGTTTAGCCTTGACCATGAGTGCTACTTGTGGATTCATCTTTCGTAGTTTTTGCTTGACTGGCTTAACTCCTCGAGAGATGGACAAGTGATGCATGATCAGGTTTGGATCAATTCTGGGCATATCTGCATATGACCAAGCAAAGTTAATTTTCTTTTCTTTAAAAAAGATGAGAAATGTCGATCTTTCCTCCTCTGTTAGAGATTCTGCTAGGTGTATATTTTTTACTGCTTCTGTAGTACCAATGTTGATTGATTGATTGGGCTCAATCAATATGGGTGATTGCTCATGAAAGTGCTTAGGAAGAGTGTCAAGTCTCCCATCCTTAGGTGCCTTAAAAAGGTTTTCACCCTTAGATGCCTCCTTTATTTTTACTTTTTTGTGATCTAGAGTTGCCATTGACTGGTTTTTAGAATTAGATATTTTATTTGGTTCATTTTTGCGACTGAGAGACTTGGCACTCCCTGGTTTGCAGACATCGTTACTTGGTTCACTGGTAGAGCCTGTTTCCAGGTTAACGGTACATAGGTAGTGGATAATAGATTCATTGTCTAGGAAAATTGGTATATCATGTATTTCGGGTTCGTCCCAGTCAATGAGGTCGGGAAAGACAAGCGGTAAGGAATAGTTCGGTGGATCAAGTTCTGCTATTGTGAGTGTCAAGATAGAGGTTTCATCATGATTGGTCTTTGTTTCAAAGAAGTCAAGGATTTCGTCGAGGTCTTCGATGGTATCATCTTCCGTATAGACTTGTCCATAATGTTTCCGTTCGCTTTCCTTGGCGTCATAGATATTCTGTGGTCCAAATTCAAGAGGTCTATCTTCTGCGTATGCTCTTCTCAGGAAAGGGATATGGAGCCAGTATTGTCAATGATATCTCCAGTAGCATTTGAGTAGATACCCCATTCATATTCATTGGAATCAGTCTCTGAGGCATCATCCCAGATTCTATCAGTGCTGTAAACAGGTATGTTGTAGGGTGAAAATAGATCTTTGATGATGGATACCAGTTTGATAGTCTTTGTTGATTCGGTGTCGGATCCTGCTTCCACTTTTTGTATTTGTTCATAGACTGTGCCTCCTTGGGGAGGAATAACAGTATCAGGAGATGATTCTATTGGTTCTTGAGATTTTGGTGTTTGAATATGAGCTACTGCTGCAGAAATGGCCTTCTTGTGACTGAGAAGCTTTTCCTGATGTTGCTTATGTTCTTGACGTTCACGTGGCTTGCGGATTGTTTCTGCTGACTCAAATAGTGCTTCCTGCCAGGATTCTTCTTTGCTTTCCATTGAGGTTTTGGAGTTATGTGTGGTGTCTTTCTTAACAGGAAAGTGAGTTTACAACCCAATCTTGTTTTGTCTCTACTAGGCTGTGAAGGAAGGTCTATGGGTTCAGTGACTCCTTCTTTGTGTTTTCCAATAGGTCCTTTACCATCATATCCCATTTGTTGCATGATTAAGTAGCCCTTTCCATATAGGTGTGTTGGTAGAACTATGTCCAGAGTAGCTTCTCTGTTATCTTCTTCCTCATCTTTGTATAACCAGCTAAGAATGTCCTTATTTTCTGATTCATGTGCTAGAGTGCCTAGTTGGATGAATGTACCATCAAATTTGGTGATGGGCTAAGTTGCCTGATGTGTTGATGTAGTGGGTAATCCATGAGATCTGGGTGATGTTGGTAATTTGGCCAAACACATGCGTTCCAAAGAGTATTCTCCCATACCTTGTTCTTTGATTTGCATTTTCTGCTTGAAATCTCCAAGTAATGATTCGGGCTTTGTCGTCTGTAGGTTTGATGTTGAGGATCTTTGTTTTTCCCTATTATGGGGAACCAAATTGTCCTGGGCTGCCCCCATTGCATTACAATGTTGAAATGGATTGTGATCAACAGATATAGAGACCTCTTGTCCATTATAGGGAAATTTGACACACTGGTGATACATAGAAGGCACTGCTTGCATTTCATGTATCCAGGGTCGACCTAATAAAATATTGTATGTGAGGTCTATGTCTAAGACCTGACACATAATATCCTTTTGCACTGGTCCAACTTGTATGGGTAGCATCACGGTTCCTTTAGATGACCTTTCCTCATCATCATATGCCTTTATGGTAATCTTTTTACGTGGATCAATAGACTCCTCTGAGAAGCCTAATGCACAGATAAGTTTTAAGGTACATATATTAAGTCCAGCTCCTCCATCTATCAATACTCTTTTTACTCGGTGTTTATAAACGATGACTTCAATATGGAGGGGAGTGTTATGCGGATGACTTAAGGAAGTATTATTATGCTCTGAGAAGGTGAGATTATGAGGCCCTGTCATATGAGCGACCATGGCTTGAAATCTGTCTGCATCCAGATCTTGAGGTACACTGGTTTCCAATAGCGCTTGCTCCAATATGTCTTTGTGTTTTGGCGACAGTTTCAACAATTCTAGGATAGATATTTGAGCAGGAGTTTTGCGTAGTTGGCTGACTAAATCATATTGGATTTTTGGTGTAGTGGTTGTAGGCGCGGTATGTCCCTTCAATACATATTTCTGAGCTCTGGTTGTTACATTGATAGATTCATGATCATGCTGGTCTCGGATTGTGATGACATTCACATGATGGTCTTCAACTAATATGTGATTGATGGTGTTATTGTAGATGTGGTTGATACGAGATCCACGTGTATCATTTGAGGTTGAAGCTCCATCTTTGTTGTAGTTTGGAAGAGGATTTTTAAAGGCTCTGTGGTCACCATTTGTTTTGAGACCATCTACCGTTAAATCACCTCGATCAATCATGTCTTGAACAATGTTTTTCAATCTCATGCAATCGTTCGTTCGATGACCTTTGTTACGATGAAAATCACAATAGTGTGAATCATTCCACCAAGGTGGTTTGATTTGGGGTTCGTAGTTGCTGATTGTAGGCAAAGAGAGAATCTTGTTTGCCAAGAGCTCTCTGAATGCTGATTCTAGTGATTGTCCCAGTGGGGTGAAGACACGTTTTTGGAAATTGTTAGTGTTGTCGCGTGAATTGTTATTAGGTCCTTGACTCGTGGTTTTGTTTTGAGTATCGTTGGTGTTGTTTGCGTTGGGTTGACCTTGATTGATATTCGGTGCGTATGTGTTAACGTTTGGATTAGCACCTTTAGGAATTTTCGTAGCTTGAGGATTTCTGGATAATGCGAGCACTGGTTGCTTAGATTTTGGATCATACGATTCATTGTTGCCTTCGTTTTTGTTTCGAGTCCAGAATCGAGACTTGTCTAAGCTATTGTTGTTTTGGTTATTGTAGTTTGATGAATTTGTTCCTTCTTTGAAGAATTTGAGCGTTCCCTTTTTGGCACATGCCTCTTCTACTTGAATGTTGTTTTCAATCAATTTAGCGAAAGACGGTATGCATTGGAGTTTGAGCCTGTAACTCATCTCACCATTCAAGTTATCGATAAAAATTTCCATTTTCTCCTTTTCAGGAATGTCTCGAGGATATCGTGAAACCATACGTCGCCAGCGTTGAAGGAATATCATGAATGTTTCATTGTTTTTCTGTTTGGTGTTGCAGACGTCTAGCATGGTTATAGCATGTTGAATGTTATAGGAATATTGTGTTATGAACTTGTTAACCAATTCATCAAATGATCTGACAGGTGGTGTAATTTTGGATAACCATTCCATTGTTTGTCCTCCCAAGCCTCTGGGGAATAACCTCATTAGATAGGTGTCATCATGAGCAAATTCAAGACTCATGGTACAAAATTCTACGACATGATCATGGGGATCGCTTTTCCCATCGTACTTGTCAAATTTAGGTACGTCTGAGTTTGGAGGAAAAGGGATCATGTGCAATCTTATGTCAAAGGGATAAGGACAAATTTCGTTTAAAGAGTACCGCATCGTCGTCCCTTGTTGCATGTCTTGCATTTGTCTTTGTAATATTTGCATTTGTTGAGTAAGGGCAACCAAAGGTGTATTGTTTTGCCGAGGGAAGAGTTCTTCCCTTGTATTGATCCTGGGTTGAAACGGTGTATGGAACGGTATGTTTTGTTTGGGGATGTTTTGTCTTGGTGTATGTTGCTTCGGTATGTTTTGTTCGGGGATATCTTGTTCAGAGTCGCGTGTTTCCCCTTCTCATTGTCATTCTTGATATTCATAGTGTTGAGGTCTCGTTCTAAACACATCTGTGTCAAAGTCTTCAGGGAGTTTGACTCCTTTACTTGTGAGCATGAGCAAGTATTTTTCTTTGTCATTTTCCATGAGCCTTTCTACAAGATTTTGGAATGAAGCACTTTCTTGGCATTCTTGAAGAAGTTCTTCAGAAATTTCAGTATCCTCTAGGTGTGGACCTTCAAAAGGATTTGATAATCTTCGATTCATACTAGATTCTGCTTGTGCCTCGCCTTGTTTGTTTTATTGAGAGCGAGTAAGAAGAATTTTAGTAGAAACTTTCTGTGACGAAGGGGACAAAATCCTCTTCGATATGTCGTTCGAGGGTTGGTGGTTCAAGTCGGGGTGTGTTGTAAGTGATACACTCATCAGGCAAGAATGTCGGATTTATCTTTCCTCCATGGTTTATGATTTGATTGAATGCGGATTTTTGACAATATGCCCTAGTCTTTAAAGGCTCTTTGTCAAATTCGTTGGATTTGTTTTGGATATAAAGCTTGATGTGATGAAGGAATACTCGATGAGATTTGAAGAGTTGACGATTGATGTATACAAATTTATTTTTTTTGATAAATTTGAAAAAACTAGGTTGTTGTTTCTTCAACGTGGTGTTACGATAAATATTCTTTCTTCTCAGAATATGGGGATTAGTCATGCATAAGTGATCAATGGTTTCCTTTTGATTTGTTTTGGATTTAGTTGATCTTGCTTTGAAAACTCAAGTTTTTACTTTATCAAAGTGAAGGTTTAGATGCCCCTTCACGACAAAGCGTGTCAAATGATATGGATAAAGTCTCCTGATATGGAAACTTGATTTGACAACCTAAGGTTTTAAGCAAGTGATTTTGAGATGAAATCCGTGAGATGATAAAGGACCCCTTTTGCTACTTGTGATGATGTTTCCGGATTTTGATAGGATAGATATGTTTTATTGTGCGATCAGTTTTGGAGTTTTACAACGTTTGTTTGACACTAATTTTGCTCAAGAAATACTTTTTAAAGCTGTGTTTTCGCTACTCTGTTTTGATGAAAAATGATGCTGATGAAAAGAGGCTTCCAAAGATGTTTTCTAAATTTTCAAAATTCCTCACTGTTTTGCCCCCTGTTTTTCTGGGTTTTGTCACGCGCTAAAACAGAGACAAGATGCACTACCAAATTTACTTCACGCGCTAAATAAAGGACCACACACGCTAAGCTGCCCCCTGCCATGCGCTAAAGTTTTTCGACTGTTAAAATTTGTTTTCTGCCTGGCTTGATAAGTTATGCGCTAATATGGATCTATGAAGCGCTAACTGTTAAACCTTACGCGCTAAAGTTTGACTCCTATGCGCTAAGTTAATGCTTCAACGCACTAGGTTGTTTTCCAGATGTGCTAATTGTTTAACACTGCTTTGAAATTTTGGATAAACGCTACTGTTTTAAATGGACGACTAACTTGATGTTTTGATGCGCTAACAAATGTACCACACGCGCTAAGAAGTTGCTCTCACGCGCTAAACTGCTCTGATTTTTTCCTTTGGTTGGTTTTTGTAATTTTTGGATTTTTGTTGTGAGTTTTTCAGTCTTGATGGATGATTTTCTGAAGTAGTAAATGCAAGCACAACACAAAAAAGACAACCATTTTGCTTAATCTAACAAAAAGTGTATGTTCTACGAGGATGTGTTCAAATCCCCAATGTTTTAACGGGTTTAGATACAAATAATACACTTCAAGAAGACTCTTTATCCAAAGGTCATAAATAACATCACAGCCCACTAGTCTCGATACTCCATTAGCTCAAACAACCGTGTCAACCCCTAGAGGGCGCCCGTTTTTTTGCCTTTTGCCAAAAATTAACTCAAAGTGAATTGCTTCACAATTGAGTAGTTATCTTGGGAGATATATGGTGAGCAATCTTGGGGGCGGATTCTTCCCCACCTTTGCACTATGATGTTATAAATGTCTGGTTACTGACTTGGCTCAAGGTTTCTATTTCTATGGTTCGTAATCAGGCTTCCTATTCGGCCGTCAGTGATAAACTCCCTCAGGAGGCTTCCCAACCTTTAAAACAAAGGCTTTAGGTATCTCAAGGATACTGGGGGAAGGCTAATCGTTGTGCACAACCGTTGAAAAGGACTTTCATCACTTTCCACTTTTGATTATAGTGGGTTGGAATACTTGGCGTCAAAGTCATTCCCCACTTAGGTAGTTCCCTTCACACTGGCCATAAATGGCGTTAAGAGTTGATTCCAACTCCTCGGGAAGGCAGGCCTGCTAAAGGTTGTATAATGCTTGAAGTACAGAAAGCTTAAGAGTGGTCTAGATTTTTGATCACCCAGTTAAGGGGAGAGCATATTCCTTCCACTTTTGAGACAAGGCAAACAAGGTTCTTTTTAGCCTTCAAGACAATGATTTGCTAACTTCTATTTGGAGAAGTTGCTCCAAAAAAGCATGGTGTTTATTTTATTTCCCCAAATCATTGATTATTTAATCTAAGAAAATAATCGAGTCAACAAAGCAAAACTTCGATTTTGGATAACAAAAGGAAACTGACAAAAAGGGGAATAACTTCCCTCTTTTGATTGTAACAAAAACTTCTTAAGTGTGGTTCTTTCCTTTGCAAAAATTTGAAATGAATCCTTTTATACACCAAAAGATGGTGAGGTTTTTTTTAAAGCTACTTTTGCAAGAAGGAAGGTTTGTATTGTTTCTTTTAAAGCCCAAAAATAAAAAATTTCTCCTATGAAAGCAAGAAATTTTTTGATTTGTGGTTCTTTTTATAGCCCCAAAAAAAAGTGAGTTCAATTTTAAGAATAAAAGAAGTTCAAATTTTTAAACTAACTTAACTAAGTTAGTGAAAATTCTAACTATCTTAATAATCTTAAGACTAAGCTCCTATCTGTAACAAAATTGTTAGAATCCTACAAAAGAACAAGCAAAAAACGTTAGATGATTGGTGGACTTCAACAAGTCTAAATTTTACCCTCAATTACAGATTTTAATTTTCTGATTTCTGTCTGTCTATGATGCGCTACAGAACAAACTGTACGTGCTACAAAATAACAGTGATGCGCTAAAAGAAATTAGAGATGCGCTCTACTGTTTTTGGTATGCGCTACTTTGTGTTCCGGAAGCGCTGCTCTGTTTTTCTCCCGTGCCGAGACCTACAGGAAAAGGTTAGTATTATGATGCGCTAATAAACAGACTTCACGCGCTATATGATGGACCCAACGCACTGAACAGTAAACCGGATGTGCTAGGCTGTTGACCAGATGCGCTAGGGAATGTTTCCCACACACTGATTCTTGTTTCCCGCGGACCTGCAAAAGTGGTTAAATTTAAAAACCGATTTGATATATGGAGTGATACCCCACGGTGGGCGCTAGAAATGTATGTGGGAAAAGTGGGTCAATAGAACTCGAAATGTGAAAAACGGAGCTCTAGGGAGCCTTGCTCACACACCCACAGGACTTCTTGGTGCAAGCTATGGAGTCATGAAGTATGGCTCAGCTTCTCAAGGATGGTTCCATGGTTCTCTATCTTGCACGGTCCCTCAAACCAATGTTTTTGTTCTCATATCACTGAGCAAAATGGTTTAGGGATGACAAATGCAAGAAGGAGGGATGCTTTTGTTGATTTTAAGATGAGATGCATCCTAAGCTATGCATGATCCTATAAATGCAATAAACTAGTTATAAGATGACAAGATTATTAAACAAGACTATCCTAACATGCTATATTAGTCTATGATTAAGCTAGATGATAAAGAAAATACTCTAAACATGCATATTTAGATTACTTTCTATTGAAAAGAGAGGCTAAATGATGAGCACAATGATATATTAAGCTTGGATGGATTTTAGTATAAGTATGATGCTAAAGACTTGGATCTGTGAAAATGGAGGAATGAGAGCTCTATTTATAGCAAAAACAGGGCAATGGATGGTCAGGATTGAAAGAGGCAATCAAGGGCCAAGTTTGAAAGTTGGGAATCCATGTTTGCAATTGGCACCAATGAAATGGTGACAAATGTCAACATAAGGTTGGATGAGAGGAGATGTAAGAAGCATTAAATGCTTGAGAAGACCTCATGGTTACCCTAGGGGTTAAGGGTTAAGGTTAAGTTAGGATTACCCATTGGATAAAGATTTTACCCAAAGGATAAACTCTTGTGCAAAGGATTAAGGATAACCATGGTCAAAGCAATAAATGCTTGATGAGACCCTTGGGTTAGATGGAGGTTGAGTTTATGGAAATTCTTTAACCATGTAAGAGGGTTGAGTTAACCATTAATGGTTATGAAGACTTTGGGGACAAATTTGTAAGAGTCCTTCCAAATTTGGGGGTATTCAACAAGTTAGCTTGTTGAATGGATAAAGGCTTTAATGCATTTTGAAGACTTTACTCCAAATTTGAGAAGTGGCCTCCTCAAATTTAGGGAAAAGGGATAATGGAAGGGTTTGGGTTAATTAACTAGGTTTAGAAGAATCTAGAAGAGGTTAGAAAGAGGGTTAGGATGCAAGCGGGAGGTGTAGGATTTTGCAAGTGGGTGAGGGAAAATAGGTTTTAATTGAATTTAATTCAATTTGGTTGCAATTAAATAAATTAGATTTATTTAATTTAGGATAACTATTTTAATTAAATTTGAATTTAATTAAAAAGTGGACAGGGGCTTTAATTGAATAAAAATGAATTTATCCTATTAAATGGTATAGTGAATTTAATTGAGTAATTTACTTAATTAAATAGAGGAATGTGGGTAATTTAATTAAATTGGATTTAATTAAATAGAGAAATGAACATAAAATATTCATTTTAGGAATATGGTCATTTTTATACATCTACAGTAAGCAATTAAGATCACACGGGTTCGAGAATTACAGTGGCGTTGAAGTAGGATTTTAGATTTTTTACTAGCCATGTCTTTACCTAAGAAACCACAATTATTTAGATTGATGTATTAAATGTATGAGATATAGTAATCAGAAGATGTTGGCATTGAGATACAACAAGTGATTCTCTTTTCGGATTGAGTATGCATCCAAACCAAAAGATAATGTTAAAGAGGAACAACCTCAGATTCTGAAGCATTTCAATCTATGTGTGTGTGTGTGTGTGTGTGTGTGTGTGTGTGTAGTAAATGGAATAAACATAAGAGTGAGTGTGTGAGAAGATGACATAAATTCTTCTCTTCGCAAATGAAGATTCTTATTCAGGACACCTAAGAAAGACATATGTCCATATTTGTTTGTGAGAAATATGTATTTATTTGCCCCAATATGGTGGAAGGACTCAAGCATCTCGTTCTCTAGATGGTACCCTTGAAACATGTACTATGTTGGATCATGGCTATTAAAGGAATTCTCAAATATGTTGGCAGGGTGATGGTAAAGGGAAATGAAATGGATGGAATGGGAAAAGGATTTATGCAAAGGATTGGATCTAATGGATGGACATATAGAAAATAAGTGTTGGATAATGGATAGGATGTTGGAAGATTTGTGCAAGGATGGATGGAAATGTCTTCAAGATCAATGTTGGTACAAACCTTGTGAAGTGGAGGAGTGATTGAGGACAAGTGGATCTTGGATTTTGATATTTTGAGGGAGGAGTGGATGTGGAATTTGGAACATAAGGACCCAAAATGGATGAAGGAGGAATATATTTGAAAGGTAGGAGATGTTTAGATGAAGGAATGAAGGAAGAATTGTGAATAACAAATGTAGATGCCAATTTTGATTTTTCTTTAGGATATTGTGCTTCTATGAGTGACCTGGGAATCCACATGGTTTTTCATTTTTCTTTTTGGTTAATGGGCCTTTGTTGTCT
This sequence comes from Cryptomeria japonica, assembly GCF_030272615.1. Lineage (NCBI taxonomy): Eukaryota > Viridiplantae > Streptophyta > Pinopsida > Cupressales > Cupressaceae > Cryptomeria > Cryptomeria japonica. The sequence goes on along the minus strand of NC_081406.1, from coordinate 600,756,161 downwards.
TTTGGATATTTCTTTTTTCTTTTGGATCAAAATTTTCTTTGTTTTTATATGTCTTTTAGATGGGACATTTTGATCCTTTGATGGATATGGATTTTTGGACTTATAGATTTTATGTTTGGCATCCAAATTTCTTTCAAAGGGAATGGGATTCATGGATGAATAAGAATGATATGGAGGTAGTTTGGATGGGTTAATGTAGGTAGTTCATTGGAAGGTTCTAAAAGATGTGTTCCTTTGTTGATCTTGATTAATGATATGGTAATTGGATTGTGAGCTAGGGGTCATATGGATAGTGGATGGAGGGATATAGGGTCCTAAGATGCATGGAAGGGATGAAGGCTTTGATTTTGGGATAAAAGGATCCAAAATGGATTTGGAGAATAGGGACTGTGTATGCTTGGATTTGGATGAATGAATGTGGGATTTAGTAGGGACACCAAAGTTTTGAGAGTGAGTTGTGTATCCAAGGCCATGATAATTGAGATTTGATTTGATATGAAGGGGTTCTAATATACCTTGTTCATGTAGGCCTAACCCTTTGCCCTGATAATGCATGTTTTGAATTTTTTTTTAAGCAATAAGATAGATGTTTCTTTTCAAACAAGATGCGAGTCCATTTTGAGGAGGATATTGTATGGAAGAAATGATACGATCATGAAGTAGACTAGATTAGATGAAAGTGGAGGAACCCATTTTATAGGTAAGTGGTTTATGACTAGCTTTGATAGGGGTAATGGGATCTTTAGCTGAATTAGGATGATGATGGGGATTATGACAAGGAGATAAATAAATACTTTGATCTTGACTTGGAAGAGGATCATTAGAGTTTGTGGTTTGCTCTTGATTTTGAATTGGATCATTGGAGGGGATGGAAGGGATATCATGATCTTGCTTAGGAAGTGGGTGTTGAATGGGACTTGGAAGGACACTTTTTTCTTGAGATGGAAGGGGATCATTATGAATTGAATACAAGAGAATGAGGGGATCTTCATAAGATTCTTGAGAGGTGAGATCGTGATAAAAAAAATTGGATTGTATTGGATTATCCTCTTGACACAGTGTAGGAGTTTGGATATGTATGGGGGATTCTTGAGTGGATTCAATACGTTGGCATGATAAGAATGGATTTTGAATGAGAATATTTGGAGTTGGTTTGACTAGGAAATGAGCATTTGGTGGCATTGGATTTAGGATTTCTGAATTATGGAAGTGATTTATATTAAGAAATGGATTAGCTTGGATTTGTACTGTGGATAGCCCTTGGGGGTAAAATTGAAATATGTCATCATTGGATTTACTTCTTGGTGGGGAGTCACACGAGGTAGATATGACATTGATATAATCACTTTGGAATGAGCCATTGCTAGACATGGGTGGATGATTTTTTTCATCCTTGAAAGAGGCATCTTGACATATTTGGTTTCTCTTGCTCTGGGATTGTGTGTAGGCCATGAAAGACTCCTACGAGTATGCTGATGAATATAAAGGTGGACACTATGAAGTATTGGTTTATCAGTCGAATGCAGAATTAGGATTGGACAGATGCAAAGTAGGTTAATGACAAATCCAAAAGATTGACTGCACAAATACAAAAGGGGCACTAGAGAAATTGGAGATTGATTATGTGCAAATGCAAAAGGGACTGGGTACGAATGCGAAATTTTGTGTTTTCTCATAAATCTGAAATGTTTTTGTTTGATACAAGGAAATTTGGGAGAAGTTGTGATAATCACATAGTTAGAAATCACAAAGACAATATGGCTAATGGTATTAATATCGCTATTGTGTATGTTCAAAGGTTCGAATCAGCCCCATATTTTCATGGGTCTTTGTACATTTGAAAAACACATCAGATAATTCCTATGTCTAAGGAGGTTGGCTTCACTACAATAATCTTAGCCCACAACTTGGAATCTTCATCGACGCAAGTGTAGGGACACCCGAGGGGGTGTATTCACTCTTGTCTTTGAGAGAGAGGACAAGTAGGGGCCTCCAATATTGGAAGGATGACCCAATCACCCTCTCCTTAGAAAGCTACACGTAGGTTATGCGAAGCCAAGGATTTTTATCTCATCTCAAGGGAGCCTAATGGTGAGTATCTTGGGGGAAAAACTAGCTATGCCCTTGCACTGATAATATTGTAGTGTGTAGACACCTAAAAATGTCGCATTGATCATGTACTAATTATTCGTCTAATTGATTAACTAATTTTTTAATTCTTTAATTAAGTTAATTAATCTTATTCTTCTAAATTCATATTTCTTCATCATCTTACTAATTATCCTGTTTCAATTTCTATTCTAATCAATTAATCATTCAACCCTTTTCTAAATATTAATTATTTAATTAATTATGATTTTAATCCTTTAATTGAATAATCTTTATTATTTAATTAAATTCAATTTTTAAATAATTAAATAGTTTCTTTAAATTATTCAATTAGCTAATTAATTCTTCAAATTCCAATTTCAAATCCCCAAATTCTAATTTTATTTAATTCTTCTAATTTCATTAATTTCCCAAATTCATATTCTTCCAATTTCAAATACATGTGCATGATTTCAAAAATCAAATTGAATATCAAAGTCAAGTTTTAAATATATTCGAATAATAAATTGAATTCAAAATAAATTCAATATTTGAATTAATTCTCATGCAAAGATTAAATTAAAAATCAAAGTCAAAGTTCAAGCACATTCTAAATTAATCAATTCAATTAAATGATTAATTAAATCAATTATCTTTCCAATCTCTATTTATTTCTTCCACTTTGCTTTTTTCCAAAAAGCTTTCAATCAGTCATCAACCAGTTAACAATTAAATCTATTTTAATTGATTATTTCAATTAATTGATTAATTACATCATTCTTTAATTATCCTCCAATCATTCTTTTTCATCCTTCAATCAGTTTTTTTCTCAATCAGTTAACTCAATTAACAATTCAATCTATTTTATTCCACCTCCAAATCAGTAGTTCAACTATCAATCAGCATGTGAGCTCACCCGAGTTCCTCCTCTTGATCATTATGTTCCATGTCTCATTCAATCTCACCTAAAAATCTATAAATTCAATATCAATTCTCCATTTTCAATCGAATCATGAACTTTGAATCTTTGTGTCAATTGCAGGTTACCGGTGCAATATCTGAGAGCCATCATACCACAAAGAAGAGAAGAACAATGGAAGCCATATGTGATCATGGGATAGGGAGTTTTGATTAATATTATACATCCTTATTGCTTTGATTGTATTATTCTATTGATGTTTATTTGAATTCTTTAGCTAGAATAGGGATTCGTGATTTCCTTATTATTTCTAGTTAAGCAAAGATAATTTTAAGCATGCGACACAATGTTCAATCAAAACAACGGTAGGTCACTACTAAGGTTTCTAGTTAGAATTTGGGGTCACCAGCACCCCGTGTGGGCCAAGGAAATCGTACTCGGGATATGAACCCCTTTTAGATTGACAAAAATGGCAGAAGCTAATACCGACTGGGCTATGACTTTCATCGCACCCTTTTTTACATAGCAGACCGGATTAGAGTACTGCTTGGGTCAGCCCCTCTCACTTGCATAAATGCTCCAAGAGGCAACCCTCTAAAAAGAAAAATCTAAATAGATCAGGCAAGTGCCCCAAACACTTTCGTGCAAATTTTGTTCATTTTAATTGCACCAATACAAAGTGTATGCTGTTAGAGTTTGTAAATGCACAATTTTTTTTTTTTTATTGCACCAAATCTAAATATGAATTGCTAGAGTTTGTAAACGCACCAAGATGTTCTTTTTATTGCACCAAATCAAAATATGAATTGCCAGAATTTGTAAATGCACCAAGATATTCTTTTTTTGCACCAAATCAAAATATGAATTAATGCTAAAAAGAAGACAAACACATCTTATAAGAACATGAGTTAGTTGTTTCAAATCATTGGTCTTGGTCCCACGAACACCACATGCTGAAAATAAAAGATTAGTAACACAAAAATCCAATATAAAATAGAATTAAAGAAAACAAAACTCAACATTGTACCTTCAGAATTTACCAGACAAATTTGTTTCCAATTGTTGCGCCCGTGGTATCTAGTCAAAGAAGATTTGATTTTTTTTTTGTAATATTTTCAACCCCAAAAATAAAATTACAAAGAAGATACCCTTGATGAATTTATGAGATATTTCCAAAAATGTAAGAATTTTAGAAAAAAAACCTTGATTTACACCCTAGAGAACATATTTATGAAAAAACTTGAATCTTCAAAGATCTAACTTTACATCAATTATTTCACATAAAAATCAAAAGTATAAAGAAGATACCCCCTATGAAATTTTGGACTATAGACGTGTTTTGTGATCCTTAACTTGTTGAAAAAAAATCTCATAAAAATTCGTTAATTTTTCTCCAAAAATCAAAGTTTTATGAAAAATATTGAAACTACCATATCTCACTCAAAAATGACGATCTAAGGTTGCTTCTTATATTGTAGAGTCATGATATTATCCTTAACCTTCAGCTAAAAAATAATGAAGAATTTCATAGCCTTTTGGGAGATATGATGAAATATTTGGACACTACAGTCTTTCCTGCAATCTGATCTGCACAATTTTAATCTTGAAATTTTTTAATAAAACAACCAATTAAGACCATAAAACCTCTAGAATATGACTTTAAAAGAGAGGCGTGGGTTCACGTCAGGTTCACCATTTGTCGTATGTCTGAAATCATCAAAATCAAAGTCAATTAGATCAACAGGGGAATCATGAAAGCCCTGATTCTAATTAACAAATTTGAAACATAGCATCAATGAAAGTATACATGCAAATCAACAAGAAAATGAAATAAACAATCAAATTAAGCTCCCTATCGATTTGATGCATGTCACTTCCATTGCTCTTCTCTTTCTTGTGGAGTGTTGGCTCTCAGAGTTTTGCTGCTAACCTGCAATAAGACAACAATAATTCAAAGATCGTGATTGTTGAAAAAGGGAGAATGGTGCTAAATTTATATAGATTCTGGCAAGAGAAATTGAATGGTTGAGATTGATTTGCGAGCTGATTCAATCAACGATTGAGATTTCATGAGACAAAGCTTATTCAAGATGATTACAATGAGAATTGGTTGCATGATATAATTGATTGAGAGATGAATGGATTGATTGATTAGTTAACTAATTTGATTAATGAGACGACTGAATTGATGGATCTATTTGAAAAAGATGATTAGGAGTTAGAAAAGTTGATTGAAGAGTTAACTGAATTAACTGATTAGTTGACCGAATTGATTGACTAGTCAGAAAAAGTTGATTGGAAGTTGAACTCAGAGTCAGTGGCAGTTAGATTTTAGGCATGTGCTATAGGAGATTTGACATGAATTTCCATTAAATTTGAACTTGATTTTTGAGAATATTAAATGACATGCAAATTATTGAGAAATGAAATTAATTCAAAATTAGAATTTGGGAGAATTCAAATTTTTGAAAATTTGAATTAATCAGAAAGGAATAATTAGATAATTAAATAATTTGAAGAAAATATTTAATTATGGGGAATTAGAAATTGAATTTTATTAAAATAATAAATTTAATTTTAATTAAAATAATTAACGCATAATTAATTAAATAATAAAATTATTTAATTAATTTTAAAAGAGGAAGGTTAAATGATTAAATGATTTAGAGAGAAATGGAATAGTTAATTTGTGATGAGAAGTGATGAAATATTAATTTAGAAGAACATAATTAGATTAATTAAATAATTATTTAATTATTTAATTAATAAAGAGGAATAAATAGTGATGTTAGTGATAGGACATTTTTAAATTTCTACAGGTGGTTCAACTTGTTGCTTGGGTGCATTGTGTTGACAAATATACATGTTCTATACCAAAGTTTGTGAAGATCAATCTCTATCCAATAAAATAATCAAAGGATGAGATAAAAGGCCTAGATAAATACAACATGAAAATCTGAAACTTGTATATAAATCTGAAAAGTAAGTTTTCGTAATGTTGAAAACTATTCTTTTATCCTTCTTCTTAATGATGCCAAAAAATAGCCTACATATAATGCTTAATAATCATATCTTATGTGAACCTATAAGAGCAATAAATAATGAATAACATCACCATAAGATAGTAGCAATGAGACAAAAATCAGTAAAGAATAACATCACCATGACATAGTAGTAATGAGGCACAAATAAAAAACATATGAACACCACATAACACAAGATTTATGTGGAGAGACCATTGTAGGAAAAAACTCCACCAAGAAGAGAATCCAAGTATCCACTATCAACAATAAACATGATTACAAGATACATTCACTTTTATTCTCCTATTTGCCTACAAAATTTCATCACCAGTGTAACTGTGAACAACTTCCTTATGCCTCCCACCTATCCATGTTCTTGCAAAGAAACTCTACATTGAAATATTCTTCTTATTTTCTACATCCAAAAAGTTGAATTTATAGAATAGTGAGAGCTCCAAAATAACTAATAAAGATGTTTAAAGAAGGCTCTTCATTTTTCACAACCACAACCCTTGGAATGCCTCCATAGAAGTAAAAAAGACACCAATTTTGGCTTCAATACTTTCCCTCCAACTTGGGTGCCCAATATTGCAAGATAGGCATTGCATTAAATGTAATAAATGATCTAGAATACCAAGATATACTTGTTTCCTCTTCCAAGCCCCCACTTGGAGAAGCCCAAAGGTCACTCATTTGTCAACTTCCTAAGTGACCAATTATCTTATTATAGGCATCCACATGTAGGGAAAACAATATTAAATAATTGTGTTCATAACCCACCTTTACCATTGCTAATGGAACTCATCACCCCTTATGAATGCATTACAAACAATAGTGAGTAAATATTATAAATATATTTTTCCAATACACCTTAAGTGCCTTTGGACACTTTGCACAGATGTTTGAACCATGTCATAAGATTTACAAGGTAGATGACACCTTAATCTTAACATTCCCTCACTTGACATTATACATTGTAAACACACCCATAAGAATCACAAACAAAGGAGAAAACATCCCTTAGTCATCTATGTATCATATAAATCTTTACCATGCTTTGATTCTCCAACAAGATACTTGCAAACGCAACCATGATATTCACCATCAAGAAAAAAACTCCTCACATCCTCTAACATGCCACATATGGAAGAAACAAGGAACATGCCAAGGTGAACTAAATCAAATGTCGCTGAAACCTACACCAATATTTACTTGAACATGAGCATCATACTCAATTGATAATAGAGGCTCTGAGTAACTACCATACTCATACCACCTAAAATAGAAATTACACAAACTCTATTGCAACGAAGCTAATCATACCTCAAAACTAGGGTATACTAGCATAGATAAAAATTCATGCCATCAACTCTAAATTTGTAATCAAGTCTCTATATATACATGTTCCTATCTCAATGCAACATTCCAATGCACAAACGTGAGCACATACACTGACAATTTGTTTTTTATGTCAATACTGAAACAATCTCATGGATATTAGATAGTCCACATTTGAGTCATCCCACTGCAACTGAATAAGTGATCAATCCACGCGATTGTATAACTTGTAGATCCAAATATAATGAAACATGTAAATGCATGATCACATCAAAATCAATGCAAATTCATGAAGACAATTACATGCTTGCCTGAGTGTTACAATGTGATGGTACTAGTCATATGAATAAGATGCTAGATGAATTTTGTATGGTTAAATGATTGCATATTGATGTTATTTGTTAAATATTATTTATTATGGATATATTTTGTCAAATGTGTGTAAGTGTTGTGGGCTTTTGCCCAAAGTATGATTGTTATGCTTCAATTCATGGTTAGCTGCATAAATAATAATGTAATCAAATGCTACCATGGTTGTATCCATTAAATAGAATGATATTGGATATGATGTTAGACCCATTGGGTGATCATTCATTGCTTTGGCTAATTTTATGAGCAAGTAGGCTTGACGTGTGTGTGTTGAGTCATTATAGGTGCATGACATCTTTTTCCCTTCAATTGATAAAAAATAATCATTAAAGATCATTATTTGTTCAACTTTATTTTTTTGGTAGGATATTCTAAAACTTCAAATGATTAATTAGTGGTAAAAAAAAATCCATCACACCCCAAACTCATGAATCAAGATAAATAGTTTCTTGAAAATTATTTCAATGCCATGTCAAGGGAGATTGCCAACCTAAAACAAATAATCCCCTTCAAAATGAATTACTAGCATAAGAGAGCTTCTCCGATCTAGAGTGAGTCAATATCTAGCTTCACACTTGAACCATCCAAATTAAAGGTTTTACATGCAACATTTAGGAGCTAGGAGAGATATGAACCCCAAGGAAATGAATCACCACTAACAAAAAATGCAACATACAACACACACCAAAAACAATACAAAATAAAATTTATATTTTTTGTTTTGGGTGAGTAGGACCACACATGGGTCAAAATGTTCCTACATTATGAGGGCATAATCTTGATTTATCCATTTGAACTTTAGGTAATAGCATAATCAAGGAACATACTATCACTCTTATCAATTGAGTTACAACACTTTGATTTGTGATTTTTTTGAGTATAAAATATTTGATACAACACTCTAAGATTTTGTTTATATTATTTTAATACTTTAATGGGTATGATAATTTAAATATTTTTGATTAACTTATAAAAAATAAGCAATTTTGAAAGTATTTGATTTTATAATATTGATGATTTTTTCCAAAGACATTGAAGGGTGTCATGATAAAAATTAACCATATGAATTTAGATAATATATTTAATAATTATCATTTTAAATAAATTCATGCAAATAAATTATAGCATTATTATTTTTTATAATTAAAATTAATCTTTATCAAAGTGTTCAATATCTTATTGAAATTAGAGGAAGTTATCCATCTTTTGTTTGGATAGAAGGATTGCATTTAGTGTGGTGAAAAAAATAAGAATCTGTCTACACATGTTGCTTCAATAATTTTACTTTCTATTAATTTTCTTAACAAAGATCTTGTAAATGTGTAGTATCTTTGTTGTTCTAGGTTATACCCATTCTAAAATCTAAGCTTCAACAAGTCTTCTTTTTAGGTTAGAAGTCAATACTTCTTTTAAACTATTGAATTTCTTATTTAGGGTTTATTAGATCCAAATTTAATATTGAAATTATGTTACTAAGGACCTCTGAATTGTAAGATCAAAGTGAAAATATTTTGTACATTCACTTTGCAACTTTAACTTTGGGTCCTATTTAGAAAAAAATAACTTCATTTATCTCTAATGTCATTTCTAATAATATTTATTCTCATTGTATATATTATAAACAATTAATAATGTGTATAAGAGTGTAATAATATGTTATTTTTTATTTTCTAAATTACATTTTTTTAAGATTGATTATTTTCATCTCATAGATTTCGCCTTCTCTCAAGCCAAAGAGATAAATGCTTTAGAGGTGCATTTCTAAGTTTAAGTTTAACAAACGTAATAATTTCTAAACCATTTAATAGGAGGATCCGAAAGATAATAAAATGCCTAAATTCCCTTAATTCTTGTCGTTTAGTACATATAGATTGTAAATAAAGATTCTAATTATATAATAGAACAATAAACATAGTAATAGTTTGTAAAACAATATAAAAAATAAATGGTAATGATTGAGGTCTTTTCATAGTTTGTAATTTTTTTCATTTCAATCATTTTCATGCTTGATCCTTTTATACATAATTTAGCTAAGCATAAGTGACTTTTAATGAAGAGAAAATCTTATAAATATAAAATATTAATTGATCTTAACTTAGTTGAATTTATAGTAAAAAATTTAAGATATTCAAAACTTTTTTATTTAAGATATTAATAATTTACTAAAATAAATCATTGCTTATATAATATTTATGCATTATTCAATAAAAATAAGAGTAAGAATTAAAAAATTATATAAAGGGCTACAAATCCTAGACATAAGAAGAAATTAAGATTTTTTTTTTAAATTGTATATAATTGTTTAGGAGTAGAGTAGCACAATTCAACAAATCTTATATTTATTATACATCTCATTCATTGTAAAACAACAAATACATCTTTATTTTGTATACTTTATTTTAGGCATGATCTTTATCATAAGATACAATTTCATTTCATTAGACTATTGTGGGGATCTCATGTTTCCTGTTTTATACTATCACAATGAAATGATTTTTTTAATTTGTTGCTTCATTAATTAATGATGCACCCTAATGGATGATTTAATCTCCAAGGCTTTTTAGCTATTGACTTGTACTTCTACTTCACATAGCTTGTTTCATATCTTAAGATTTTCTATTATAGTTTATTGAAGCTATAAAAGACACTGCAAAAATGGAAATAGTAACCAATAATAGCCGTGTTTGTTGAATAATCATTATTAACACACAAAGATTTGGTCAATAAAAATCAAAATGATTTTTTTAACTTTCATAATGTATTTATTTTCTAGCCTATCTATGAGGGATTGAGGCGATAAATGTAAAGCATGTGTAAGAACTTTGATTTATAAGCACTACTCTCTGCATACAATAGCAAATAGAACATAGATTCTTAAAAAAAACTAAATGCTTATTTTGTAAATCATTGCCCTAAAAAATTAGATCTATTACCACACAACATTATATTTATCACACACAATCATTTAATTCATAGTTTTCCCTTATCTTATCCAGTCCATTACAATGCAATGTTTGCTTGTTTCATGCTTTTCTTTTAAGTGTGTTAATATATATATATAATTAATAAAGAAAAGAAAAGAAGTAAGGTCTTTAAAATGACACAAAAAGTAATCAAAACAACATTATACTTTTCCATTCTAGAGAATGGCTATCTATTTGTCGTTAGTTCACAAAGATTTAACTCTTAGTTAAACAAGCAACCCAAAGTAATAACCCAAAATCTACAAACCTTCAAAAATAGTATAAAATATTTGATCTCATTATTAAAACATTAATTACATTCAAATGTTCTACTAGTTAAATGTAAACATTTCACTATCATCTCTTACAACAAGCTTAGAGTACAAGTTTGAATGCATAGGTAGAATTTGCAAAACATCAAGGAGTATGATTTACTTTAAAAAAATATCCTTGCAAATAACATCCAATTAGCAACCTGCAATTTTGAAACATATTAGTTTGTAGGGATTGTTAGCTACAAATTTGTCACAATAGAAACGATTGCAAGTGTTGAATTGTCAAAAATATTTAAAAAAATCAAACAAAAAATATCTATATCTATATCTAAAATTTGATTAAAATTTTAAAAAAAAAAACGTAAAGCCCATAACGTAATTATTCATTGTGTCAATTATCCTCTAGCATACATATATAATGTTTAAGATAACAAATTATGGGAATTTTATCTTAAGATTTTTAAAGTGTTTTCTTTTATTATCACTTTATCATTTTTCTACTATTCACTGAAATGAACATATAACTTATTTATTTTTCAAGCTAATCCCAAATAATAATTCCACACAGTTTTATATTTGTCAATTTTCAAAGTTAATAGATTATATTGTGATGTAGGAGCATCCAAGGTGATCTCTAGAACAATTAAAGTTACAATCTAATCAGATACTAAATAATTTTCATAAGTCAGGTGATGATACGCGGACTGTAATTACTCATGTACAACATTCTAAGGTTAGAAATGAAACAATGATCAGTAGATTTGATGACATAGATCATTCCTTGAATTATTTAACAATATCTTTAGATTGACTGTTAAATCAAGAAAAAAATCAAAAAAATTGCTCTGGTAATTCCAAATCTATTACAAATTCAAGAAAAAAGAGCCAAAAAATCTACTGATAGATTGATGATGATGAGGACAAGTTGCAGCATACAACCTTGGTATTTAGACATAGACCAAGATGAAAATCCACGCCAAAAAATAGAAGCTTGGATCAATATATTTATGATAATAGGAACTCTTTTAGGAACTGATCAAGTAACTACTTGTAAATTTGCTACCAATTATTTGTGGGGTATTGTTAGAGATTGGTGGACCAACAAATCTAATGCAGAAAAGTATGCAAAATTCTATCAAAAGGTCATAACCCAAGTAGTTTTTGATCCTCAAACAGGGCAAACTGCCCATTGACAAGAACATCTTGATCCTCTTAAGTCCCTGATGGATGAAATGGTCAATGAATTTTGTCCTGAAACTGTCAACACAAAAGAAAGAATTATTAAAAAATATTATGTAGATGAAATGTTGTGATTTGAAGGACTTTACAGAGTATTCCAATGGTTTCAGACAACTTCTGTATCAATTGAGGGATGAAAAGCAAATTGAAATGGCAAAAGCAAAATATCTTGAAGGACTGCCATACAATCTTTCAAATATAGATTGATGGGATATCTTGATTTACGCAACCTTAATCTACAAGAATGTCCTATTACCGATTTGATTCAATTTGCTAGAGATCAGATATTGAAATTTATAGATGATTGTAAATATCAACATAAGTTTACAAAACGTGAAGCACAAAGGATTGCCCCTACTTTTATTGATTCCTATGGAGGTAACCCTTTTACAAAATCACAGCACAAAATCCACAAAAAAACATAGGAAGAGAAAAATCCACTTCCAGAAAAGGAATTTCAGAAAAAGAAATTCTTATGCACCCAAGAACAAATATTTGCGCAAACGCTCTCATCCATGCCCACAGAGCCAAAATATTATATGCTATATCTCTAACAAACCAGGGCACAAAGCACCAGATTATTCTTGTAAAAACAAGGCAGTAAAAGCAGTTTATTCTAATCCTTCCGCAACAACATGGTGTTGTGTTGTAGATGAAGAAGATCTTTATCTACAAGATAATATATATGAACCTGTTATTGAAGAATTCTAAGAAGAAGTAGATGAAGCTACTTTAGACAACCTTGTTGCTACACTATAAGAAACTGAAAAGAAACTAGAAGATGAAGAGCCTGGTGAATTCCCCACTGTATTAATGAACCAGGAAGAAGAGGGAAAAAAAGGGGGGGGATATCAAGGAAGAGGGCACAACAACAGATATAATTTACCTTTTCAGCAACAACAACCAAGGCCTCTTGTCATGACTTACTAGCCACCATTCCAACAGACAACCCTACAATATCAAGACCTCCAAAGAGAATTTCAAGAATTCAGCTCTTTTGAAGAAGAGATTCCCTAGAAATGTATAAAACCATCGGTATTTACTCCTTTAATAGCAGAAAGTGGAGAAAGGAAATTCAATAAAAAATCTATACCTAAGGATCCTATTATACGAGCTATTTCTCAATTCTCTCAAGAACAAGCATGTCTCAAAATATCTGATTGTCATACTCAATTTTGTCCATCTGTGATTATTGAAGAAGAATTGAATGTCCTTAGTACATCCTACTCTGGTCTAAACCATAATCAATTTTCTTCTCACATCCAAGAAGAATATGAGGATGAAAATGAAAAATTCTCTCTATTTATATAAGATCCTACAAATGTTCGAATGGTTATGTCTATCCTACCACAACCCAAGCCACAATTAGGGCCACAATATTTAGTACATCTTCTTACAGGAAAATTTTCTCAGTACATAAGCATGACAATAAATGGCAAACAATATGATGCTCAGATTGATACTGGAGCATCTTTATCTTTTTGTAAAGAACAAGTTCTCAACAATTTGGAACAACTGACTCAAAAAACTACATACACTGCTTGTGATGTTGAAGGGAATGAATTCAATTGTAACAAGTACAGTCATCAACAAGTAGTAGAAATTATTGGAAGGAAAGAAATTCAAATGTGACTTCTTTGCCATCAAATAGATGCATGTAGATGTGATATTAAGAGGAAATTTCATTGACAGATATACACCTTATGGTTGCACCAAGAAGAGTATCATGTTTACTTCGAATGGCGAAAAAAATAAGTACTCCAAGACTTGTATATGCATCTAAAAAATATCCAACCATAAGTAGGATCCAGACAGTTGAACTTCTACCATAATTAAAAGTTGCTATTATTAAAGATGTCTGCTCAAAATATCCTCAAACATTGTAGGACAAGGAGATGCCGGAGATGGAGATCAAATAAAAACTTGATTCTAAGATCAAAAGTGGGAAAAAGATACCAATTCCAACTCATGATTATCCAGATATGCAAGAAGCAATCGAAAAACTCAAAAGAGGGAAGTATATTGTGCATTCTCAATTTGATTTTAATTGTTATGCATTTATGGTTTGCAAAGAATCTGAAAAAAGAAGGAAAAAGAAATGAATGGTTATAAATTATAGGCCATTAAATGTAATCACGATTCCCTTCCCTTATCCAATTCTAGATAAGACTTATTTATTAGAAAAGGTTGCCAATACAAAGGTTTTCTCTCAATTTGATTGCAAATCAAGTTTCTACCAGATTAGAGTGAAGAAAGAAGACCAATATAAGACTGCATTCAGCTGCCCTTTTGGACATTATGAATACACAGTGTTGTCTTTTGGTTTAATGAATGCTCCTTCTTATTTCCAAGAAAGAATGGACAAAAAAATTTGTGGTTGTGAAGATTTTCTGTGTATATATAGATGATATTCTTATTTTTAGTAAAGACTTTGATGAGCATAAGTCTCATCTAGAAACCTTCTATAGGCTAGCTTTAAATTTAGGGATTGTCATGTCCCTCTCTAAAATTCAATGGTGCTCAAACTCTTGTAAATTTATAGGAATGATTGTTAATGCTGGAAAACTTGAAGTCCAACCTCATATTAAAAATAAGATCCTTTAATTTCAGCCTCCTCTTAATAATAAGGAGCAGCAAGGATTTTTAGGAATATTAAATTATGTAAATAATTTCTATCCAAGTGCAGGTTTTGACCGAGAACCATTGCAACAACTTCTCACAAAAAAGAAGCCACAATGGGGACCGATCCATGACAAAGCAGTTAGGAAGATACAACAAAAGATCCAGAATCTACCTGTATTACTTGTTCCTACAACTGAATACTTTATTCTGTATACAGATGCCTCATAATATGCATGGGGTAGACACCTTTGTTTTGTCAAGGATGAAAAAGAAATCACCGTAGAATATGCTAGTGGTGTTTTTCCAACAGAAGTTAAAAAACGAATTTCTTTTGATAAAGAAATATATGGGATCATTAAGAATCTGAAGAAATTTTCCTTAAAACTTATGCACTTAAAGAAATTCATTATCAGAACTGATTGCACCAGATTCCTAACACTCAAAGAAAAGGATCATGGTAGAAAACATGGGCAAGGAAAATATGTCAGATGGGAAGAATATTTGAATCAATTCAACTATGAGGCCCAACATATCTCAGGGAAAAAAAATGTTGTCGTCGATTATCTTAGCAGAAAAGTGCCTGGAGTATTCATGCATAATCCAGCTAATTCTTCTTCTAATCTAGGATTCTTGATCAATAAAGAATTTGATGTCCATTTCTATACAATAAACTAGAGTGTCCAGAGAATCATTCTCCTAAAAGGGACTAACAAGAAATATCTAGATCAAGCACTCTATGTAGCAGATACAATATCACTTTTAGGATATATCTCTGAACCAGTTATAACTCGTGAAAATTATGGTGAATTCTCAATCCCAAGAATTAAAACAGATCATCAATATCTTTTATTATTAGACTTGATTAGAAGATCCTTTTTCACATGGTTGGTCAGTTGTTATACACCAATAACAGAAGAAATATTAAATTTCTTTACTTGTGTTGGACCAGATCAAGTAAATTTGGATCTTGAATATTCACTTAGAAGGGAGATTGTCACAAGGATTATTGTTAAGACAAGATTAAAATGGGAATATTTCTTTTCCCCACAATTACTATATGACAATAATCTCCAGGACTGGAATAAATTTCAGATTCTTGCGAAATGAAAACCATTAAACTGGGAACATGTATTTGACCATGGAGAAGTGACACCACAACCAACTTCACCAGCATCCAACTCCTCATCAACAAGTAATGATGAATACCATGTCTATAGTGACTAAAGGACTCTTGTGAAAGGGAATATTTGTACAAGGACAATCAATGTCAGTGGTTTATGGCCAATAATACCTCCTTTTTTTATAACTGGTTTACCCAGTATACTAAGTCAGATTCACTTTTACTATCTATCCCGATCACCTATCTACTATAAATAAGCCCTTGTAGAAGCATTGTGGGCATCAAGAGTCTAGAATTACCATATGTTCTAAGTGCTTCAAGTCTAAGTCAATAGCAACTGCCATAGAGAGTATGCTCTATCTCTTCTATTAGAGACATCAGAAATCAGACTGGCATGTGCTTATGTATCTTTGATTTTGGGGATTAATAGTAAGAAGTCGTAGCCAATCGGCTGACAACCTTTGCCGTTGTTTCTTGTAGATCTTGTTGTATCCACTTGTAGGAGCAATTTGCATCACCCAAAAAGAAATATTGTATTTTTCTTTTGTTTGGTGGTTTCTCTTTAGTTCTATGGGACCCATTAAGTTTGTTGCATTATATAAGACGCATGGAGGCTAAAAATAACAAAAAATATTCACACGCTTTTTTCATGACTTTTGCTCATTTTTTGTCATATGGACATGAAAACTGGACCCAAGGAGTGAAATTGAAAAATAAGATGATTGGTGAAAGAGTTATCTCAATATCCAAAATGATTTGAAAGATCAAAATTTTCATCATGAGCAATTTTTCCAATGAAGCTTAAAACTCAAAATTTAAAACTTAAGAGGCCCTAAAAAGGTTCTAAACCCAGACAAATAGATCTTTGATGTAATTATTGTTGTAGATCTCTTCATGAACTTTCCAATGATATATTATAATAGTGAATCAGATACCCAAGTCAAAAGTTATGGCTCCTGAAAGTTTGGCCACCAAAACTCAAGCTTAAATGAAATTCCACCTAGGTAGGAAAAATGAACCGAAGGACCGTTAGGGGAAAAGTTACACTTTCTAGAACATTCTAAGGTGGTTATAGGTGCTATATAAAGGGGTGAACAAGGGTTACAAAGGACAGTTCCAGTAGTGTAGATCGTGGCTCTAGCTTGCAGATTATTGTAAGGAGAATGCTCATGTGGTTGTTGCATGTTTCTTTCTTAATATTGTAATTTCAATTTCATTGAGATAATAGAAAGCAAGTGTTTCCTGCCTCACATTTTTTGTTTATTTCTCTATTGTTATTGTGTGTTGGGCTATAAGGGGAGTACCTTTCATCAAGTGGTATCAAAGCAAAAGTTCATGAGTGTGTAAACAGATCGCAAAACGTGAGGCAGTTTACACCAAGACTATAGTTGTGGGTTTGTGAGGAAAGTGAGAAAAATGCCTCCACAAAGAAACCTTGGTGGAAGAAAAGCCAGTGTAACAGAAGAGGGTTTTAGAGCCTCTAGAGACAAATTCAGGCATTGCAAGAGGAGCTATGTAGAGGAGTTGATATTAGGGCAAGATATGAAAGTGAGGATGAATTTGAAGAAGAAGACCAATTCGAAGGAGGACAAGAAGTAGCTAGAGATCCTAATGAGGCTAGGTTTTGAGGGTCATTTCTAAGATTGGAAAAAGACCAAAGATTGAAGTTTCCACATATTTTGGAGATCTTAATCTAGAAGAGTTGATCGATTAGATCAATGATATGGAGGAATATTTTGAATATGAGGAAGTGGGTGATCCTAAAAGGGTCAAGTTTCAAAAGACCAAGCTAAAAGGTCATGTAAATATTTGGTGGAAAGATGTTTAGTTAGAAAGGAATAGAAGAGGAAAAGAGAAAATAAAAGCTGGGATCAGATGGTGGACAAATTGAAGAGACAATTCATTCTTGTTGACCATGAGCTTGATCTATTGAAAAAGATGCAGGGGTTGATGCAAGCAGGAAGATCTGTCAATGAGTATATAGAAGAGTTCTATCGAGTTTTAATTAGAACAGGCCATTTTGATGCCAACAAGGAGAAATTTGCCCATTACATAAATGGGTTCAATCCTAGTATTCAAGGAGAGTTGATTTTGGTAAGAATGTCTGTCATTGAAGAATAATATCAATTTTCTTTTAAGGTAGAAGAGAAGTTGAACATCCTGATATTTGAGAGCAAGCAAGATGGAAGAGGTTGTTTGGTGGAAAGACTGGTGGGCGATCTTATGGAAGCCGAAATGAAGACCGAAAGAAGAATGATGACTTTAGTAGAAATCAGAATCAGAGGGGAAATAATTCCTATTGTCCTCGTGATCAAAATAATGGAGATCAAAGAGGAAGAGGAAGAGGACCGGGACTAGGAAGAGGAAGCTTTGGTGGAACATGTTTCTAGTGTGGAGAAGAATGTCATAGAGCATATGAGTGCCCCCAACATTGAAAGTGAGGACAAATAGAAGACCCGAGGGTAATTCACGAGTTGCCCATGTAGATGAAGATGTTGAGTCATCACATTCTGAAGATGCAAAGAGAGGAGAGATTCTTATTACTAGAAGAGCCTTGTTGAATGATAACAAGGAGCCAACCCAAAGAAAGATTTTGTTTCACACAAGATGTAAGTGTAATGGTAAAGTTTTCAATGTCATTATAGATGGTGGTAGTACTGATAACCTTGTTTATAAGGAAATAGTTAGTAAATTGAAGTTAGAAAGAAGAAGGCATCTGGATCCCAATTGAATTGCTTAGTTGCATAAGGACTTTAAGGCTTTGGTCAATGAACAATGTCTAGTAAAATTCAAGATTGTAAACTATCATGATGAGATATTATGTGGTGTTATGCCTATGGATTCTTGTCATATGTTGTTAGGGAGACCATGGCAATTTGATTGTCATGCAGTACATGATGGGTATGCAAATAATTATTTTTTGACAAAGGATGGTGTCTGACACAAGTTAAAGCCATTAAAGCAGACAAAGGAAAAGGTGTGCAGTAATGCAAGAATATGTTTAGTTGATGGAAGAAATTTTCTAGAGGGCAAGAAGCATGAGCACATGTGTTTTGCTTTAATTCCAAAAGTTGATAAAGAGGAAGTAGAAGATGTACCTGTGGAAGTTGCAGATTTGTTGGATGAGTTTCAGGATATTGTATTTGATAATGTACCTAATGGGTTACCACCATTGAGAAAGATTAGTCATTGAATGGACTTGATTCCTAGAGCCATTTTGCTGAATAAGGCAACCCATAGAACGAGTCTAGCAGAGAGTGAAGAGTTGAACATGCAAGTGCAAGAGTTGTTACAGAAAGGGTTGATTCGAGAGAGTTTGAGTCCGTGTGCAGTACCTGCAATATTAATATTGGAGAAAAATGGAGAATGGAGGATGTGTATAGACTCCCGAGCTATCAGTAATATTACTATCAAGTATATATTTCCCTTGTCGAGGATGGATGACATTATCTATTGTTTGAGTGGAGTTGAGTACTTCACAAAGATAGATTTAAAGAGTGGATATTGCCAAATTCATATTAGAGAAGGAGATGAATGGAAAATAACCTTCAAAACAAAGGAGGACTTGTATGAGTGGTTAGTCATGCCTTTTGGGCTAACCAATGCATTGAGCTCATTCATGCGGCTCATGAACAAGGTATCGAAATAATTTTTCAGTAAGTTTGTTATTATTTAATTGTGATTTTCAGTAAGACATTGGAGGAGCATATAATACATATTCGTAGGGTCTTTGAGAAGTTAAGAGAAGAAAAGTTATTGATTAACTTGAAGAAGTGTAGTTTTGTGAAGGAGGTAGTGTACCTGAGATTTGTTGTCTCAATAGATGGTTTTAAAATGGTCCCAGAGAAAGTGAAGGCTATCCTTGAATGGCCTACTCCAAGGAGTGCTACTGAGGTGAGATCTTTTCATGTTTTGGCTAGTTTTTACAGATTGTTTATCGAAAATTTCAGTAGTATCTGTGGACCCCTAACTGGAGCAATGAGAGGGGATAGAAAATAGTTTTGATCTATTGAGAGAGAAAAGTTATAGAGCAACCTATTTTAGCACTTCCAGATTTTAACAAGGTATTTCAGGTAGATTGTGATGCTAGTGGCAATGCCATTGGAGCTATTTTGAGTCAAGAAGGAAAACCCTTTACTTATTTTAGTGAAAAATTGAACGATGCCAAAAGAAAATATTATGTTTATGATTAGGATCTTTATGCTATAGTTTGGGCATTGAGAAAGTGGACACATTATCTTTTTCCTAAAGTGTCAGTTTTATTTACTGATCATCAAGCTTTACAATATTTCAATAGTCAAGGATAGTTGAATCAAAGACATTTGAAATGGATCAAGTTTTTGCAGAGTTACACTTTTGTTTTGAAGCATAGTAGTGGAAAGTCTAACAAGGTTGTAGATGCCTTAAGAAGAAGGTAGAATTTGCTGAAAAAGATGTAGATCGAAGTAGTTGGGTTCCATGAACTCAAGAGTTTGTATCCAGAAGATCCTGATTTTGGAGAGGCTTGGAGAGCTTGCATGGAGCCCGTTCCTTTAGACAAGACCAAGTGGTTGGATTTTATAATCCAAGATGGGATGTTATTCAAAGGAAGTCATTTGTGCATTCCAAAGAGTTCCATGAAGGATAATCTAATCAAAGAAAAGCATAATGGAGGGTTGGTTGAACACTTTGGTCGAGATAAGACCATTGCTCTTGTTAGTGAGCATTATTATGGCCACAGTTGTAGCAAGATGTTAAGAAGTTTGTACAAAGTTGTCGAGTATGTTAGATGACAAAAGGCACCAGGTAGAATACAGGGTTATATCAGCCATTACCTGTACCAGAGAGGCCATGGGAAGATATTAGTGTGGATTTTGTTCTTTGTTTGTCGAGGACTCAGCAAGGACAACATTCCATTTTTGTTGTTGTGGATAGATTCTTGAAGATGGCACATTTTATAAGAAGACTAATGATGTGGTTCATGTGACAGTTATTTTTCAAAGAGGTGGTGAGACTACATGGTCTACCAAAGAGTATAGTTTCAAATCGAGACACCAAGTTTGGGTACATTTGGAGGACAATGTGGAGTTGAAGACATATTTGAAGTTCAGTTCGACAACCATCCACAGATCGATGGGTAGACTAAAGTGTTGAATAGGAGTTTGGGTAACCTACTGAGATGCTTAGTAGGAGATAAGCTCAAGGGATGGGATTTGATTTTACCATAGACAAAGTTTGCATACAATAATTCTGACAATAGGGGTACTGGTGAATCACCATTCCAGATTGTATATGGAAGTAGTCCTAGAAATACTTTTGAGTTAAGCAAGATAGACAAAGGAGAAAAGAGTAGTGCCAAAGTTGAAGACTTTGCAGAGCACTTGAAGAATTTGCATGAGGAAGTGAAAAAGCATATTAATAAGATGAATCAATTTGGAGAAGAAGTCATGGTTCATTTGAGAAAAGAGATGTTTCCAATGGAAACATATAATAAGTTGAAGATGAATAAATTTGGGCCATGTAGGATCCTGAAGAAGCATGACTCGGGAAATGCTTAAAAAGTGAAGTTGTCAAGTGGACTTAATATTTCACCAATCCTTAATAATTCAGATTTAATAGAGTATCAGCAAGGTGGTATTGAAGATGAAATAACATAACCAATGTCGAATGATCCATCAACTACTTCAAAGAAGGAGGAGATAGAAGACATCTTGGATATCTATGCGGGTAGAAGCACAAGAAACATGCAATATGAGGAGTATTTGACCAAGTGGAAAGGAAGGCCTATTGAAAATTCATCATGGTTGCCTAAAGTAGAGGTTGGTCGCCTTGGTTTTCCTCTAAACACCCGAGATGTGATAAGGTCACTTCTCAAATTACCCCCGGTATCTAATGCAGGAGCATCCATGGTGTAGGAGTAATCTTGCATCACCTAAAAAGAAATATTGTAGTTTCCTTTTATTTTGTGGGGCCCATTAAGTTTTGTGCATTATATTAGACATATGGAAGCTAAAAATAGCCATAAATAGTCGTTTGCTCATTTTTGGTTGTATGGACATGAAAACTGTACCCAAGGAGCAAAATTGAAAAATAAGATGATTGGTGAAAGGATCATCTCAATATCTTGAATGGTTTGAAAGATATCAAAGTTTTCATCCTGAGCAATTTCTCCAATGAAGCTTAAAACTCAAAATTGAAAACCTGGCCTTGAAAAGGTTCAAAACTCAGACAAATAGATCTTTGATGTATTTGTTGTTATAGATCTCTTGACGATCTTTCCAATGATGTATCATATAATAGCAAATCAGATGCTCGAGTAAAAAGTTATGGCTCTCGGAAGTTATGCCGCCAAAACTCAAGTTTCAATGAAATTCCACCTAGGCGAGAAAATGAACCAATGGACTAATGGGCACCAAAAGGGAAAAAGATACAATTTCCAGAGCATTGTAAGGTGGTTATAGGTGCTATATAAAGGGGTGAACAAGGGTGATAGAGAATGGTTCCAGTAGTGCAGTCGTGGCTCTAGCTTGCAGATTATTGTAATGAGAATGCCTATGTGGCTTTTGCATGTTATATTTTGAATGTTGTAATTTCATTTCATTGAGATAATAGAAAGCAAGTGGTTTCTCTCTCGCATTTTCTATTTATTTCTCTGTTGTTATTGTGTGTTGAGTTATAAGGGGAGTACCCTGCATCATATTATTTCCTTAACTAATATTTGACTTAACACACTCCATTCAACTAGATGAGGAAAGGTTATTTATATGAGAACAATTATGTGAATGAGATCTCTCGGATTGGAAGTTTCAACAAAAGTATCTAAGACCAAGTGTAGTTTGTTGAGAATGGAATAAGTTGCATGAAAAAATGGTAGCAAGGTTGTACAAAGATGTATTTGAATTTACCTTGAATAACTTACGTTCTTACGAGAAAAAGCAAACAAAGCTTAAATTAGAATCCCAACATTATTTTATTAGAGTGCAACATAAATTAATGGGAATTGTGCCTACAAAAGCTTTTAAAATACTAAAATATGGACTCAACTCAAAGGGTCCCAAACTCACTATAGTGAATTGTGTGGTAGTCTTCAAACCCTTGTAGATTTATCATTATAATTTTTTAATTAAAAATTTTAGCATTATAATTTTTTAAATTTAAATAATTACTAATAATGGCACTTTTTACATTTGGATGCAATGTAACCATGATGTTAAACATATTAAGGGAAAGACCAAATGCATTGTTAGATAGAATTCATGTGGTTCCAAAAATAAAAAATAGCAAATAATTTATGCTTTCAGCTTTAATCATTCATAAGACAATGTCTTTGATTCAATTGATATCAAAATATTAAATACATATTTAAGTTTAAGTTCATTTGAACACCTTTTCAAATTTATTATAATTTTGGAAGATATGACAATAAAATAGATAGAAGTTAGTAAAAGTATCATCAAGTTTCATGATTCATAATAGTAAAAAAATTATTTTAAAGTAAGGATATGTTTATTCAATTGTTTACAAATTAATCATTATTATTATATTATTTAAATAAAATTATATAATATTAAATAAATTATTTATACAAATATATAACATAAATTTTATAGTAAAAATATAGTATTACTATAATTAAACTAAAAGAAGGGTAAAAATTTATTAGATCAAAGAAAGAAATACAAAACTATAATTATAATTAAATATATCATAATATATTTTTTTATAAATATTATAATCAAGTTTTGCACACAATTATATTGATGTAGGTAAGAGTACAATACAGGTGTCTTAATTTTGAATCAAAATAAAAAAATGTGATAAAAAATCAATTGAAAGGGGCTTCAATCAATCTTCAATTAAACCTTTCTATCTGCATATTTTGATTCTTTAATTTAGAATCAAAATAGACAACTTTTTTACATCATGCATTAAAAGGGCCAAACTAAATCACTTGAAAAGGATCCAATTGTGGAGCACTTTAAGTTTGGTCAATGTCCAGGAAGCCATCAGCCATCAGACTGCACATTTGATCATATTAATTAATTAAAAAATAACTTTTATTTTCAGTTAACTAATAAACACAATCAAATGTGTAGTTTGATGGCTGCATAGGTAAGAATTTAACTTTGTGCCTGTCAAAATCTCAATCAAATGAGCAATCTGATGTCTGCATAGACAAGATTTTAACTTTGTGCCTATCAAAATCTTACAGTCCCCTCTGTACAATTAAAGTTTCAAATTCACTTAATCAAAAATATGATACCACATCAACATGCTTTTTGATGAGATGTTCAAAATGTCCCTAAATAAAAGTTAAGACTAATAGTTATGCACTAATATGACATCCCAATAAACAGGAAAACAAATGAAATGTAAAAAGTGCTTAGAAAAAGAGGGCCATGAAAGGTTTCTTTATAGTATCATAAAGTTTCTGAAGCTCTATATGATATTACTTATGTATTGTCTACCCACCAGTAAATAGTTATGCACTAATATGACATCCCAATAAACAGGAAAACAAATGAAATGTAAAAAGTGCTTAGAAAAAGAGGGCCATGAAAGGTTTCTTTATAGTATCATAAAGTTTCTGAAGCTCTATATGATATTACTTATGTATTGTCTACCCACCAGTAAAATTCCTCAAAGTCGATGAGACGAACATCATTAGAAACTGATTCAAACATAACAATGTGCTTCCAAATACCCCCAAACTCAAGATTGAGGCTTGATACCGAGCCTCTGTACGAAGTTTTATGTTGCATAATAAGAATTATTTTGCATTCATAATTTTATCCTCAAGATCAAACATGATCCAAATCATCCCGAAATGATCCAGATCGAATGGAATCAATTCAGCGAGCTTCATATTGAACAACTGCACAAAAGACATTTGAGGAAGTCAATCTAATATTTTTCAGATCTCATTGGATTCAGCAAATAAAATAAACCAACATATTGCAAGACCAAACAAAAACAAAAAACTAGCATTCAATAATGCAGATAAGTTCTAACTTGCTTTGAAAACTTGCATCTATTTCATAGCTAGAACCTATACACTGGTTGAATTTTATGCCTTTTCAACAACTTTTTTCAATAGGCATTCATCATTCACCTTAAATGTTCTTCTTTTCCAAATCATATCATCATATTAAACAACAAACTATTGGAAGAAACTAAATTAAACAGTCAAAAATGAGTAGGATAGAAAAAAGCCATTGCTACAATAAAATGCACGCTTTGTTGATTAAAACCCTTACTCCTCCTTGTGCGTTTCTTGTACAGTATACGATAGCCACATTCTCTGCACTGGATTACATCACCAGGTTTCAGTGTATTCTCAGCTCCACAGTCTATATTAACATGCAAGGAGGAGACAGAAGGGTTGGAAAAAAGGGTAAAACAACGTATCATGTCATTGTGAATGTCAGAAAAGATAGGAAAAACGCAAACAAATTGCAATTTTACCGATCCATCTATGAGGGCAAGGAATATCAATATACATCATACCTCCACAAAGGTAACCAACAGGTTCAGGCATCGCAGGCCCATCCATGGTACCAAAAACCTGTTATTCCATAATATTAGAAAACATTAAGTCAGGAAAATATTTCTATGAAGTGAATTTATTGAATTTATGAATTTAAAAAAAAGGTTCAATATAGAATCTCAATAGTCACTAGGGTGCAAAAGACCTATTCACACAATTTACATGACAAGAATATCAATCAAATGAGATCCTTATGTACAGATTCTTCAGATGAAGCAACTAGATATGTAGCAAAAAGCTTAAGGACAAATAAAGTCAAAAGAAAAAAAAAATAATCTATTGCTAATATCAATTTTCTGCAGTGTCAACATCTAGAAGTTTTTCATTGAGTAGAACTGCTGCACTTCCAACCAGCAGTTATAACCTTTTTGTATAATTGTTTTCTTTTAGCAGTTGCAGATTGTAAGTAATCATTGTCTGTAAGGCATGAAACTGAACATTTCAGAATTTCAACCATTCAACTATTTTGTATAAATAGTTGCATCATAAAATGCAAAATGAAGCCAAAGGGGGCTTATGTGTGAAATTTTATGTTGTCTATTAGATAGTTTTGGATTAAGGCAAAAACAACTATTAGATAGTTGTTCCTTTGTTTTACAGCTTTTCTAAAATTGAATTCTAACTTACAAATGATATTTGCCAGTAGTTGTTACAATACAATCGGAACTAGAATGTTCCTGTGCCTGTAGATCTGAGAAGAGTAATGGAGTTCTTAAGTTACAACAATAATATTTGGGATTTTCAATGCAACCATCTTAATGACTCCCAAGAAAAGATCAATAGAATGAGCTCTTTTATTAAAGCTGGGGTAACAACAGTGGGCGGAACTGAGAATTGGGGAAATAAATGAAAGTGCTGCCAAAAACTGATGTCATACACTCTTCGTTAGTGGTGCGCAAATGGACACAGATTAGATCAACTGGATGCGAACTGCCCTTGAACAGAGCACATACAGATGTCCAAGATAGTCAAGCTTATCTGTAGATAGCAAACTGTACATGTGTGAAGAGATCTTCTGGAATCTAGTGACTGAACCATATATGTGCAAGGAGACCTTATTCAGTCTGTCTGAGTTTGTGCACACAAATAGCCCCAGTTTAAGATTTTCTTCTGTAGTTGATAATTTTTAAAGTCATGTTTTCAGAGTGTGTTAAAATATGTGACGATTTATTGGGATTCTACTGCACAGTTTCATGCAAATTTTCATCAACATTCTCAACAAGATCCCATCTCTTATGACCATGAATAGTCCACTTATCACTCGTTGCATCTAGGTGATGCTCATGGGTGAAACAGCTGAGTTTTCTGGTATGTACTACTCTGCTCATGCATGCTTAACCATGAAGTTTCCCCCACAATCAATGCTAAGATCACTACCATAATTATAAAACCTTCAACCTATGTATCTATCATGCAAGGTGTGGCACGCAGACTACTCATGGTCATGGAGGATTGGTTATTGTGAACTACAACTCAGGATATATGGGTCAATGAAGATTGACTTACAACAATACAACTGAACCACTATAGGTTACAGTAACATCCAAAAATGAATAGATGAGCTGATAGACACAAAATATTACGGAGGACAGTTCAAGCAAAGGTCACAAGTAGGGTAGCAGAGGAAAGTGGAACAGCAAAGGAACAAACAGTAAGGAAGAATTGATGACAAGATATAAATAAAATATAATGCAGAAGGCACTAGTAGGGTAGTACAGGAAAGTTGGTACATCAAAGGAACCAACAGTAAACCAAGATGACAAGATTTCACATTAAAAGCATGGCATGAAATGTAGTGAGACACGAACATCGTGTATGATTCTCGAGTGTTTTTTAATTTAAAAAGATCACATTGTAAAAGGGTGTTAATAAATCGGATGAGCTGTAATAAGTGTGGTTAATGTATTGGATGGGCTGAAATAAGTGTGGTCATGCAACAGTAAAGAATGTAGGTCATGCAACAGTAAAGAATGCATCTACCTGTTCACATTATGATATACACATGATGAAAAAGGTTTTAGAGTATATACCTGTCATATTCATCAGTGTGGTCTAAAGCAGCCAAGTGTTATGAAATAGTTACATATTCTTTGATGAAAAAAGCTCACACAGTCAAATTCAGAAATATCAAATATCTCATGCTAATATCATAGACTCTGTATATTTTATGTCTGTAGTTACATACTCTAGCAAGAGATACTTGCTTCTGTTCAAACATGAGATACGTGTAAACAGAATTCATATGTATATTTTCATGATTGTACTACTCTCAACAAAGTCGACAATGGACTTGAGTTTTGGAATTGATACTTTGATTTAATTTATTTAAATCATTAGAGTATTATAATGCTGCTTTCCTGATCCTCTACAGTGGAAAAGTTATTCATGTGATTCATAAAGGTTTATGGTATATGGAAAATTGTATTAGAGGTTATGAGTCACCATTGACTCCTAACATACTTAGCAAGCTTATATTTTAATGATACCATTGTTCATTGGTGAAGATGCTTGATTCCCACAGATCATGCCAAGGTTCAATCATTTACGAACATTTTAAGCCCAAAACATATGATGATGACAATGCCTTTCTATTCAATAAATTGATCGGTAGGACCTATCAATACATATGCAGTTTGTCTAAATCTTCACTGTAAAGTACTATCTTTCTGTTGTTTTTGTTGGAGCCAAAACTTACTTATCCACTCTATGGATGACTTAAGTCGCAGTAAATCCATTAAAATCATACCCACCTTTAGGTTCGAGTCCGAGAAGCCCCACAAATCTCAGACCCGAATTGGTGCAGGAGCACCTAGAGCAGTCATGCCTCCAAGAGGCCATTTTGGCACATATGTTTTGTCATTTCAGTTTGGTTATGTAATAAGGTCTTTTAGACCATTTTGGACTTGTTTATGTCAAGTTTGTCATTGTGGGGTCAGATGTAAAGTGATACATATAGTTGTATCAACGTTTCTTATTAGTTGGCATAGGATTGTCTTGTGTTTTTGGGAAGTTCAACGGTCATCTATTCAAATGTTGGTTATGAGCCGTTGGAACTTGATAAAAACATTATAAATATCACTTGCCTGGGTCGAGGCAAGGTTGGTGTGAAGATTTGATGCATAAACAATAAAGAAAACTTCAATTTTCTGCACTTTTCTCATTAATTTGCTGCTACAGCCTACAGGTGATTGTACGGTTCCCTACACGCAATAAATTGGCATGAATTGAATTTGGTTTGACAGAGGCATGAACTAGGAATATTTTGGTGTTGGCTTGATTGGATTTTATCAAGTTTGAAGAGTTTTAGAGAAAATTTACTAAGACTGGGTTGTTAAACCCTAGGTTTGAGGGTTTTGTGAACAACCATGCAACTAAGGCCATTCCACTAACATAGATTGTGAAAACTCAGTGGAATGGAAGTAGATAGGGTGTTAATGGTGTTAGGGGTGTTAGTCGTTGCAGGGGTTGGAGTTAGGGCCTGGTTTGTGCAGATTTAGGCCTAATATCTCTATGTATTAGGCTAGAAGAGATAGGTAGGAGTAGGGTTTTGTGATTGGATGAATTGGTGATGCAAATTGGTGATGGAAACTGCATAAGGGAACCCCACATGACATGTTTGTAACCCTAAGGTTTGAAGTTTGGAGTAGAAATTCCATACACGTGCTTTGTAAAAGAGGCCTAATTAGGCATGGTCGCAGCGTAGCAGTCAAAAATTGAAAGACCTGTTCCAAAACAACCCTAGGCAAAATTGGGATGTGTGTAAATATGGCCAAATGGGTATCCAAATGTGCTTTCCTTTTTACCTGAAGTGGCCCGTACACAAAATTAGGCTCAGAAAACCTCTCTGAGAGGGCTACAAGGAAATAGGCCTAATTGCAGGCAAGACAACATCGAATTTACAATAGGGTTGAGTCAGTGGATGTTTGCACTTGACATGTTGTCATATGCCTAAGGAGAATCTGCAACAGTAGTTTGTGGAGGATTTGAGGCCTTTTCTAAAAGATATGAAGAATGGGCTAGTCTAGAGTAGTGACAGGAGGAATTGAAGACCTTGATGGGAAGGCCATTGAGTCAAGTATCATAGTTGAAGTGTTGATCAAAATAGATTGATTGAGAGAGTACTCCGCCCCTGCTCTGCATCACGAATCCCGCGCGTATCTCTATCTACTGATTCTCGATCCAATGAAAAGAAGTGTTATCCACTTCTATTCAAAAATTAGGAAGTGAACATCAAACTATTCATATATCATTCTAAACGATAACGAACTGTTTCTGAATCATAGAGATAGTTAATTTTTGAGAGAAAAAATACAGTCATTCCTCCTTGCTCGGAAGCATAATCTAAGCAGATATGTACACTTTGAGGGGTTCTTTACCAAAATAAAAATAAACAGACATAATAATAGATATAAAGGAAAAACATTTCTATATTTTGAGAAAAGAAAAAGAGGCGTCTATATCTTCAATTGAAAGTTTTTA
Source organism: Cryptomeria japonica (assembly GCF_030272615.1). Lineage (NCBI taxonomy): Eukaryota > Viridiplantae > Streptophyta > Pinopsida > Cupressales > Cupressaceae > Cryptomeria > Cryptomeria japonica. The sequence goes on along the minus strand of NC_081406.1, from coordinate 600,726,200 downwards.
TTCCCAGCGCTGAAATGGCCTTCTTTGAGAGAATCGGCCAAGTACAAGGAAAATGAAAAACAACACTACAGTGGGTTATCACCAGTTATGCATCTTAATCTCTTTAAAATGAGAAAACAACCATTCCTTACCCTAATTCGCAGGTGAGGAGAAATTTCATTTTAACGAGAAGGGCAATCTAAAAGAACGAATTAAATATAGAGCTACAACCGTAAGGCAATAAATGTCTGTTGTGAAATGGTTTAACAAACCTGTTAAATATCTTCTGCAGTTCCGAAAGTTGGGATTGCTAAACTGCTTTTCTCCCCTGCCCTTGCACCTCTGATAAAACCCCCCGTCCCTTTATCTCTCTTCGTATTTTCGAGCAATTCAATTCATATTCTACAAGGAAATTTATAGCCCATCCCGTTGTGCAACGAATTTTTACCAAACTACCGGGTCAAACAAAATTATTTGTCTTGGTTTAAAATTAGTGAAACCCAAATGGATATAGACATTTTGATGGCTACAGTTTTCTTTTATTTTGGATTTTTTTTTCTTTTTATTATAGAAATTCTGAACTTCGCATTATTTAGACACTTACATTATGGATTTTATCATTAAATCAAGTGCCACTCAATTTATTTTTGGATACATTTGAATTGGGTGCATCTCTTAATAAAAGTTAGATGATTATTTAAAATTCAATTTGATATTATTTTCACATATTTTAAGAGTTTAGATTAATTGTTGGATATTAATCTATAGGTTAGGTTTGGAAATGATCACGAGTCATATTTTAACACACAAATTCGATCTCTAAAATTTTAAAATTTTAAATTTGAGCTCAAGTTAACCTTTTCTTATTATCCATATTATTGACTTGAAAAATGTGTTAATTTATGTAATAGGACATTGTATAAAAGGGTATACTCTAATTCATTATTAATAATTTAGAATCTAAGACCTAGACAATATTGCATATAGAAAGCTTTTTTACACATTCCATCATCTTCAAAGCATTACACCATCATCACATAATCCACAATTACACATGACTAAGTCTATTGCATGATTGTTTGGCATATCTTCAATTTTGTTCAAAAAAATCAAATAAATATAAGGGTTTGACATAAGTAGAAGATCCTACTTAGCAAGCAGGTCCAAATGTGTCTATCAACACTGCTAATCACTTATTGTAGGCCCAAATATTAATACAAACAATAATCTAAAGTTTGGGAGAGTCAAATCGATCCTACACACAAAGTTCAAATCCTTGGGTGTGGAGATCATTTTTGTGCATGGAAGTGACTTAGGTTGAGGTATGATGATATTGGTAGCATGGTATTAGCTGTCATATAGATCTTAGGGATTTGACATGGAGTTAAGTTAGTAATGTAGCAAGAAAGAATAATGTAGCACATTCAAGTTGATGAAATGTGTGATGATATTCCATTTGTTGTATTAAATATGATTTTACATTATGAATTTTTAGATCGTCTACAATTGCTTACTATATGCCAAGTTTTCTTTCACAAACAATTTGTTGAAGACATTTGGATCCATAGTATGCATGCTACATAATCTAGAGGGGATATTTAGTATTCACATCCAATTATATAGGCTAAGAAAATGCTTATTCGGGTATATTGATCCACCTGAGCAAGCAAATCATACATACACAATACTTCTACAACACTAGAACAATGCAATGATAAATATAAACATGAAAAAGCAATATAACAAGACATAAGATAATGTTCAACCCTCTACCATAGAGAAATGCATAGTTAAAAATAAATTATGTCTTATATTTCTTCAGTTATCATTCCCTTTACATATTTACTCTGTGCACCTACTACACTGAATATGCTCTCAAATTTTGTAAAATCAATTCTACCATCAGATTTTTTGTCAAATCTTTCTATCATTGTTTTACAATTCTCCAAGTCTTGCCATTCTCTTTGTCTTAGGTGTCGGGATTAAAAGGTGTCTCAACCTTTGCAAGTCCTAACACAATTGGTAATTGGATTTATTTATTTAATTTTTAATTTAATTTTATGATCCTACTAGACAATTTTGTTTGCACATTGACTGAGAAATGAAAATTCCTTTATCATTTTGATTAACTTGCAATCCAAGAAAAAAATTCAAATCATCGGTCATGGACATCTCAAATTCTTTCTGCATCTCAACAACAAATTTTTTGCACATGTTCTATTTTGTCATCTTGTGGGAGTTGGCATGTTGAACTGCCATCCTACTAGGAAAGGCATGGATTTTTCGTTCTCACATGAGGAAGTAGGAATCCCACTTAAAGGATCTTGGATTATTGATAAGTAGGTGCCATATGTCATGTAATGACAAATTTATGATAGAATCTATGATAAATATCATGACACTCCTACCTCTGACAACTTATGATAGCTTATGAAGGATTCTACGATAGAATGGAGAAGTATTAGGAGATGTATTTTCATGGAGAAGGTGGGCACCCTAGCTAGGTATTGATAGGTTGTAAGAGAATCAACTATTAATAGTCAATTATGAAGGATTCTCTTACAACTATAAGTGTTGTCAATTATGATAGTTGTAAGATGTGTAGGAGCATTTGTCATGTACCTAAATATAATTTTTTTTAGGAATCCAACTTTGAAGGTTTGAATGAGGAGTCAATGGATGATGTACATGTGTTGTTTGTATGCTTAAAGGTGGTTGGAAAAATGTACCAAATGGATTTTGATGCCATCTCTTTTGTCTTAGATTAGAAGCTTCCTCCTTTGTTTTATTTCCCTATATAAGGTTCTCTTGAAGAGCATTATGCTTTTTATGTTTTGCAAGTGAAGTGCTATGTTGCTGAAATCAATCTAGATTGTAGGTTGTTGATTGATTACTCTTGTTGAAGAAGCCTTGTGTTGATATTGTATTGTAACTACTAAGTGTAAATTGGAAACACAAAGTAATATGCTTTTGGAGTGTGGGGCTTTTCTCTCGAAACAGTTTTCCTACATATATCCTATTTTCATTATGGTACATATTATTTGCATGTTTATTATCTCTATCTAAATGTATTTCTTCTAATGTAATTTAGTTAAGATTTGTAAAGAAAATTTGCACTATCTCCTCCACCAAATTAGTGTTAGGAAGCATTTTAAACACCTTTTCTTCCTTTCATTAGGCTTAATAGGAATTCTTAAAGCTCAAATGGTGTGATGATTTACCATTACCATCTTTACAAAAAACAAAGAATGCTTCTCTTAACTCTCTTTCATGGGATAGTTGTTAGGAATCGCATGCAAAACATATCAATTATATATGTAGATAAATATTAAACACAGGAATGAAAAACACAAAAATAATAACAGCGAAGAGACAATATTTAACGTGGTTCACCCAATCTTGGGTTGCATCCACCAAACAGAGAGTCCAATATTATTATCCAGTAAATCAAAACTGATTACAACCGGCAATCCCCTTGCAATTCAATACCACTGCAAAATGCTACAAAATTCTCTACAGAAAACCCTAACCCTTAGCCTTTTTATCAAGACTTATGTTGGTTACAAACTTAGGGTTACAACATGTCAGTCTTTTTATCATGCTACCCCTTGACCCCATCTTGGGGGCGCTGCCCCCAAACCCACGTCGAAAAATATAGGGGGAAACTGTGCCGATAGAAGTAGGAAAAATTTAAGATCCAAGTCTGATTAGGTTCCATATAACAACAATAGTTTCTCTCTTTATATTCAACTTCCTCCCATAAACTTTGGAAAACCTATCATAGTCTTCATATTGGAGCCTAGTCATTTCCAACAAACCTAGTACCAAGATTGGGCTCTAGCCAAAATGACAAGGATCTGTACCTTGATTTTTTTTCAAACAAGGCATTAGAATATTGGCAATTCTCATTAAAAATGTCAGTATGAACTATCTTTCTTGGACATGATTTTTTTTTTAAAATAAGATAGATCTAATCAAGACCAAAATGTCTTTGAAATTGTTAATCTTGTTATTCCTAATCAAATGACTTATAAAATTGGGATAAAATATTTCAAGCCTTTGTTGAAGGATTAGGAATAGCATAAGATTGATACACCATTTTTTATTTATTGAGAATATTCTTGAGGCTAAATTGGTCCATTTTTATTGGTGCATTCTTTATCAAGGATTTTTTCTTGGTTCTCACTTAAAACATATGGGAGTTCCTAATCCCCATTTTCTATTTTGTGAATAATTAAGTACTCTCAAGCATCTTTTCTAGTTTATCACTAAATATTAGGAAGATTTGAAATGGATCCATGATTTCTTCAAGCCTTTTAGGCCTACTCCTTTTTCAAGGCATTTGATTTTGTTAGAGGACTAGCCTTGTTTATCTTTAAACTATATAACTAGATTTTGCATGCTTTTAGGGTTCTCTTCAAGAATTGTAAAGATAGAAATGTGATTCTTTTTTAGGATGTTTTGACAATGATGTTCAATATATACTTATTTCGTATTTTTGTAAAACTTAGCAAAGAATTTGGTTGCAAGATGCTAAAGAAAATGGGGTATGAAGTCCAAGGCCTCAATGAACACAACCAAGGAATCATCAATCCACTCTAGATGGATACAAGTCTACTATTTAGCATTGGTCTAGGTTATAGAGGTTGTTGAATTCATAAGTAGAGAAGGTTTCATACACTTCTCCCCATGGTCAAGTATAAAAAATATTTCCACATTATGCCCTAAAATGAGCCATTCAATATTTTCCACTTGTGTATGCCAAGTATTTTCACCTCAAGAATACTTGTTATATTAAAAGGAGTTGCTTAAAATTATCCCTATTATGTTCATCACAATTAAAAATTTAATCCTCTCAAAAATGGTTTGTGTTGAAGAAACCTTAGGCATGTATAGTATGATTCTCAATTGTCCCTTGCACAATACCAAAAATAAACATTATGTATGTGGGTTAGTGCAAGATCATGGGGGGCCAAAAAGTGGTGATGTGAAAAAAAAAGCCTTCTCCACTCGCCTAAAAACACGAAAATCCGTGTTGACTTTTTGCTTGGCTTGGGTGTCAAATACACCTTGGCATGGTAATTACCTAAGCAAATCGGATATCCGATTTTTATTTGTAATTTTAAATTAAAAAATATATTATATAATATATAATGTAATATTATATATTACATATTATATAATGTATAATATATTATTATATTATATTATATAATATTATATAATATATATAATGTAATAATATATTATATAATTATATAATATAATAATATATTATATAATTATATTATATAATATATTATTATATTATATTATATAATATATAATTATATTTTATAATATAATACAATACGTATTATATAATATAATAATATATTATATTATATAATATAATGTTATTTTAAAATAATTTAAGTATAAAATCGGATATATTTTGACTGTGACAGCCCGTGAGTCATTTTTAACCCACAGGCCCGCGATTTTATAAAAATCCGATATCCGATTGCATCCGATATCCGGTGTTTTGCCCAAAAATTGCTAAAAAATAGATTGAAAGGTAAGATTTTTATTGTTTTCAATCATTTTCATTCAATTTTTGTATTTTTTTTAATGTTTATTTGATTTTTCATTGAAAATATGGTTTTTTTCATGAAAACTAGGTTTTTTAAAATCAAATATAAAATTGTTTAAATTTATTAAATAAATTCAATTGTTTACATTCAATTAGGTTAAAAATGGGGGATAACAATGAAAACATTGATCAACCACAACCGCAACAACCAAACCCTCCTTTGCCAAACCCCCCCTCAATTCAGGATTTGATTGCACAAAATTTGAATGAATTGAGGGGGATCGCAGATGTATATCGTAGGATCCCTCGTCTAAACCCAATGTTTGATCCTCTCACGTCGATCATAAAGAGTATGAAAACCATGACTGAGGAGCACAATGTCGCCCTTTTGTGGCGAGATTCTATGAGGGAACAATATGTGAATGGCTTCTCCTATAAAGAGATCAACAATCTCAAGATATCGAAAGTCGATATCGCCTCATTGTTTGTGAATCCCTGCACTAGTCAACCCGTAGACCCCCCCCCAAAAAAAACTTTCTATTAAATGGTGCACAAATGATGGTATTGTGAAAAACTTTTGGGATCGTTGGTGGATAGTTTTCGACAAACCACCCAACAACAATCTTGATGTCCCCTTCTATTTCATAAAAAAATTGTATGCTGAGTTTGTTTTATGCAAACATGTGAACTACTTTGACATCCAACCTTTCCAGGGTGTGGGTTTGGGTATACCCCAAAATAGACTTGGGGCAGTCAGAGTAGTCCAGGGCCCATATGTCTCCCCTCCTCCTGTTGATCCTCCACCTCCAGTGCAGCATCCAGATATCATTTGTGAGGCGGCTTCACGGACCATATCGGTTATTCACTTTTTGAGTAGCCTTTTGGTTTCTTAGGCTGGGTCAGTAGCTCAGCCTACTTTTGATGGTAGCGGTGCATCTGGTGGCGCTGACACGTCATCCTTGGCTCCACACATATGCATGCCCCATAGTTGTGTCATGTGTGGGCATGTATGCTTGGGTCCAGTTGGATAGTGCAGATTATGAGGTGCATGAGATGCATGATGCACCAAATGTTATGACATAGACTGGAGGATACCCTGGGGAGTCCTCGCATGCTAGAGGCGAGGAGGCACCGTCATCATACATTGATGATGTAGTGGTAAGATTTGTATTTTCACAGTTCATGTTATATTTTAAATGAATATTTATAGTCTAGATAATATTAAGTACTAATTTTTATTTACATGGTCTATTTAACAATTGATGACCGAGGAGGAGTTGAGATAGATTCAGGAGGGCAGCTTGTCGGCCATTTCATTTGGCCTTGATAGCTTGGCGGTACATATATTATTGCACCTAGTCGTTTGTATTTTATTGTACATACATGCTCATCATTTAAATTGGTATTAATTATATTATGTAGTAACTTGCATGTATATCTTATTTTACTCTTGTAGGGCACAAGCAGCACAAGTGCGGGCCGACAGTGTAATTTAGGATCTGGTAGTGTAGTTGGAGACAAGGGAAAGGTAATTGAATGCAAATATGATTGAATGAATAGTTTAAATAACTTATAGTGATTATACACGTCTAGACATACATTGATAGTTTCATATACTTGTTGTGTATATGTATAGAGAATTCTTGGCTTCACATCCTTGATGACTACACCTAATATACGTGAAGATGAAGAAGAAGAAGAGATGCCTCGAGTAGATGTGTGTTTATTTTATTTTGTGTTTAGTAGATATAATTTGTTATTATCAATGACAATTATATGCTAACTTGTATCAATGTCATGTTTCTGAACATATGTAGGTTGTGTATGAAAATTTGAAAACATACCTCCTCTACCGAAGACATACATCAAGAGTTCTGCAAAGCCGAAGAGAAAACGTGGAGATGAGGTAAACATGAATAGTTCAATTATAGTTCATTTTTATGTTAACTTTTTGAATGTGAACTATATAATATAACTAATATTAATTGTGGTTTGTTTTTCTTGTGCAGGATCCTTCAAAGCCGAGCAGTGTGGCGAAGAGGATCGATTTTGATGATCCATCAGCAGCTTAGGATGTTTTGGATAGTTTTGGGATGCTTACATGTCTAGCTGGCATGTATATTTTATATATGGACATACATTCACGTATTTAGACATACATTTTGTTTCAGTTGGCGTTTATGCCATATTTGTGTATGGACATACATTTGTAATCATTTGACATTTTTATATATACAGAAGTTGATATTCGATCATATAAATTGTTGCTCATATGTGCATGGTGTTATCATGGAAATCTTTAATCTTTATTCCAATAATTAACAATGGTTAATAATGGTTATTTAATGAACAATACAATTCATTTCATTTCATCAAAAGTGTTGTTTGTATAATGAACAATATAATTCATTTAATGAACAATACAATACAATTCATTTAATGAACAATACAATTCATTTAATGAACAATACACTTCATTTAATGAACAATACACTTCATTTCTTGAACAATACAATACAATTCATTTAATGAACAATACTTGATACAATTCATTATTACCCTATGCATTGTCCTATTTTTCCCCCCACCTCGATCGAACGCTTGGAGTTTTATTAGGGCAGCAATTTTTTGGTTGGCGAAAAAATCGTCAGTCTCATTCAATCAAATATTCTCGCGAGGCCAATTTCTCGTTTAGCTTGTCACGATAATGAACCGTCAGTTCTGACATGTCTAGCTCGAGGTCATACCCTATCGACGTCGTCCCTTGAGTGCCCTAAGTGCTAAAAATTGTCAAACTTTGATGGGCCCTAACTCAGAATTCGTGGAACCTACGAATGATCCGTTTGAACCTGCATGGCTACGAGAGGGGTCCCTACAAAATCCTATCTTGGTTTTTGAATTTTCCCTACAGTTTTATTAGGGCATCAATTTTTTGGTGGGCGAAAAAATCATCAGTCTCATTCATTCGAATGTTGTCTCATGGTCGTTTTCTCATTCTGCTCGTCGCGATGATGAACCGTCAACTCTGACATGTCCAGTTAGGTATTATTAACCTATGCATGCTCCTATTTTTCCCCCCCACTCGGTCGAACGCTCGGGGTCATACCCTACCGGCATCGTCCCTTGAGCACCCTAAGTTGTAAAAATTGTCAAACTTCAACGGGTCCTAACTCGGAATCCGTGGCACCTACAAACAATCTGTTTGAACCTACAGGGCCACAAGAGGGGTCCCTACAAAATCCTATCTTGGTTTTTCAAGTTTCCCTACGATTTTATTAGGGCAGCAATTTTTCGGTGGGCAAAAAAATCGTCAATCTCATTCATTTGAATGTTGTCTCGTGGTCATTTTCTCGTTCTGCTCGTCACGATGACAAACCGTCAACTCTGACATGTCTAGTTAGGAATTATTACCCTATACATGCTCCTATTTTCCCCCCCCACTCAGTTGAACGCTCGGGGTCATACCCTACCGACGTCGTCCCTTGAGCGTCCTAAGTTGTAAAAATTGTCAAACTTTGATGGGCCCTAACTCAGAATCTGTGGCACCTGCAAATGATCTGTTTGAACCTACGAGGCCATGAGAGGGGTCCCTACAAAATCCTATCTCGGTTTTTCAAGTTTCCCTATGGTTTTATTAGGGCAGCAATTTTTCGGTGGGCGAAAAAATCGCCAGTCTCATTCATTCGAATGTTGTCTCGTGGTCATTTTCTCGTTCTGCTCATCGCGATAACGAACTGTCAACTCTGACATGTCCAGTTAGGCATTATTACCCTATGCATGGTCCTATTCCCCCCCCCCACTCGGTCGAACACTCGAGGTCATACCCTACCGGCGTCATCCCTTGAGCTCCCTAAGTTGTAAAAATTGTCAAACTTTGACGGGCCCTAACTCGGAATTTGTGGCACCTACGAATGATCCATTTGAACCTACAGGGCCACGAGGAGGGTCCTTACAAAATCCTATCTTGGGTTTCAATTTTCCCTATGGTTTTATTAGGGCAGAAATTTTTCGGTGGGCAAAAAAATCATTAGTCTCATTCAATCGAATGTTGTCGCGTGGCCAATTTCTCATTCAGCTCATCGCAATGATGAACCGTCAGCTCTGACATGTCCATTTAGGCATTATTACCCTATGCATGGTCCTCTTTTTCCCCCCACTCAGTCAAACACTCAGGGTCATACCCTACCAACGTCATCCCTTGAGCGCCCTAAGTGCTAAAAATATAGATAAATAAGCATTACACTATAGACACATAATGATCATCAATATTTCCATGTATTGTATACACATAATTACCATTACACTTGCATGTGACATCCATGAAGGGATATGCAAACATGATTTTTTTTCATTATCAATACAACTACACCAATGTACTCATGTACAGATACATTGTATATCATCAATATAACTAAACCAATTTTCACATGGACATTGTATATCATCATAACAATGTTACATCAATTCACATCCATATACAAATACAACATCCCACTTCATATGCATCAGACATCCTCATGTCCTAAGAGAAAAGCTTACGTACAACAATGTCTGCATATAAATGAAGACCAAAATACGTAACCTTTTTATGCAAAATGAATGTGCTACAAGAAACAAATTATAACACTTAATACAAATTAGTTTGGAAAATTATAAATAGATCATTTGAAAAAAATTTAAGACGTACAAGATTGTATAATTACAAAACTTACCAGTTTCTCTGCAAAGTATACAAGCATAACTTTGAAGAAAGATGCATGTTGATTAAAGCCCTTCTCACTACATTTCTTTGCATGGTTGAAGAGGATGGTAGATATGAAACAAACTTTGACAAACATTCTGAGCACTTCTCATTCAAACAATCATTTCTATAAAAATAGAAGCCATCATCTCTAGGGCATAAAAATAGATCTTGCAAGTCTCTTGATGATCTCGGAAATAGCATTACACCACACTCCTGCAACATCTCATTAGTATGCATCAAAGAACGAATATGACATAAAAGTTCATGGTACATTGAAAAATCCACATGGTACTTGCAACAACAAGTATTGTGAATCTTAAGAGGAACACAATAAAATGGTTTCAAAGATTCAAAGGCCCTTTGTGATATTTGCAAAGTTGGATGTACTTCACAAAAAAAATTGTACAACATTGTTTGGCTTGATTCCAAGAAATGTTTGGGATGCGGTGTGCGATCTCGGTTGCCGATTCTTAATTTCAAAATGTCCTTTAAATTGGGTGACACTCTTGAATTAGAGTGCCAAAATTGTTGAATCTCCTCCTTCACATTGTCAGTCAACTTTCTATCAACAAGTGGAAGCCTCCCACCAAAAGCCCATGTATCTTGTTGAAGTGGATCATCAAGTCTTTATCTTCGTGCAAGTGCTCTATCCAAAGTTTTACGGTTTATGTTAAAATCAACACAAGTTTGTCTCATTTGATGAGCCTTCCTCAATTTATGGCTTACTAAGGAAGTTGTAATCACTCTTCGAGTGGCTCTCTTATCTGTTTCTTTGGTATTATTTCCAATATAATTGAGAGTGTCAAATAGATTTTTTACAATAATAGAATTTATCTCCATCTTCTTGTTCATATGAATCTTCAATTTGTTTAGCAATGGTCTCATCTTTAGCAATTGAACAAATAGTTGGCATTGCTTGGTCAATGTCTTATTGCTAAAATTTTGGTCGAAAAGTTGTGTAGCCCACAATCGAACGGTTCTTGTTGACCTCTTGCCTTCAAGATTCGTATTAATGTTCTCATCGATTTCAAATAACCATTTTGGGGTTCTTGAAGGTCTTGGATTTGGAATTTGTCTTTCATCCATGAGAGGGTCTTCATTTCTAAAGTAATTAAGTGATACATATGGTTCACTTGGTTGAGCAATTCCACCTTCAATGTCAAAGTTTTCCACATTTTCACCTCCTATGTCAAAATTTTCCACATGTTGAACATTTTCATTATCACTTTCAACATTTTCAAAATTTTCACTTTCAAAATCTACATTTTCATTTTCAATAACTTGTGACACATTTTCAAATTCACTTTCTTCTTCACTTGAAGTAACATTAGCAATATTTAACATACCTTGTCTTCTCCTCCTATGACATTCTCTATCTCTTTCTCTATACACTTCAATTTGGTCATTTGAAAGTTTTCTTTTGCATTTAGACTTCCGATGACTACTACTCCCCATTTACCTCCACACAGATGCTCCTAAATGATTGACAATGCAAGATTTAACTTTAAGAAACTCCCAAAAGCACAAATTTGTCTCAACCTGTCTGAAAACTCGTGTTTGTCGACAGAAAATAGAATATGCAAACTATGGGCCTTTGGAATCCACAAAATGGCCCTAAAGGCTATTTTTTATTTACAAAAATCGGATATCCTATTTTAATGTATAAATTTGTGGTCCCAAAATTTTTTCCCATTGCCACCTTTTTTTACTGTTGCCACATTAATGGCAATGGCAGAAATCGGATATCTGATATCCAATTTTATTAGTCATATTTTAGAGAGAGAGAGAGGGGGGAGGAGAGAGAGAGGGGGGAGGAGAGAGAGAGATCGGGGGAGGGGGAGAGAGAGAGAGATTAGGGGGAGAGAGAGATTTGGTGTCTTAAGGGGTCATATGGTGTCCTAGGACACCATATGACCCCTAACGATACCATATGGTGTCATAAGGGGTCCTATGGTGTCCATAGGGGTCATATGGTGTCTTACGACCCCTTACAACACCATATGACCCCTTAAGACACCATATTGGGTCGTTATGGGTCATATTGTGTCCTGATGGATCATATTATGTCATATGACCCCTTTAAGACATCATATGACCCCTTAGGACACAATATGACCCATTATGACACCATATTGGGTCGCTTTGGGTCCTATGGTGTCCTAAGGGGTCATATTGTGTCCTACGACCCCTTAGGACACCATATGATCCATAACGACACAATGTGGTGTCTTAAGGGGTCATATGGTGTCCCAGGACACCATATGACCCCTATGGACACCATATTGCCCCTAACGTCACCATATGGTGTCATAAGGGGTCGTATGTTGTCCTTAGGGGTCATATGATGCCCCATGAACCCTTATGATCCCTTAGGACACCATACGACCCATTATGACACCATATTGGGTCGTTATGGCTCCTATGGTATAGTAAGGGGTCATATTATGTCCTACGACCCCTTAGGACACCATATGAACCCTAACGACACCATATGGTGTCATAAGGGGTCATATGGTGTCCTACGATTCCTTACAAAACCATATGACCCATAATGACACAATTTGGTGTCTTAAGGGGTCATATGGTGTCCTAGGACACCATATAACCCCTATGGACACCATATGACCCATAACGACACCATATGGTGTCATAAGGGGTCGTATGCTGTCCTTAGGGGTCATATGGTGTCCCATGAACCCTTATGACCCCTTAGAACACAATATGACCCCTTATGACATCATATTGGGTCGCTTTGGGTCCTATGGTGTCCTAAGGGATCATATTATGTCCTACGACCCCTTAGGACACCATATGACCCCTAACAACACTATATGGTGTCATAAGGGGTTCTATGGTGTCCATAGTGATCATATGGTGTCCTACGACCCCTTATGACACCATATGACCCCTTAAGACACCAAATTGGGTCGTTATGGGTCATATTGTGTCCTAATAGATCATATCGTGTCATATGACCCCTTTAAGACATCATATGACCCCTTGGGACACAATATGACCCCTTATGACACCATATTGGGTCGCTTTGGGTCCTATGGTATCCTAAGGGGTCATATTGTGTCCTACGACCCCTTAGGACACCATATGACCCATAACGACACAATTTGGTGTCTTAAGGGGTCATATGGTGTCCTAAGACACCATATGACCCCTATGGACACCATATGTGGTCCCAAAAAAATTTCCCGTTGCCGCCCTTTTTTTACTGTTGCCACATTAATGGCAATGGCAGAAATTCGATATCCGATATCCGATTTTATTAGTCATATTTTAGAGAGAGAGAGAGAGAGAGAGAGAGAGAGAGAGAGAGAGATTAGGGGAGAGAGAGAGAGAGAGAAAGAGGAGGAGAGGGAGAGAGAGATTAGGAGAGAGAGAGAGAGAAAGAGAGAGAGAGAGAGAGACATCGAGGGAGGGGGAGAGAGAAATTTGGTGTCTTAAGGGGTCATATGGTGTCCTAGGACACCATATGACCCCTATGGACACCATATTACCCCTAACAACACCATATGGTGTCATAAAGGGGTCCTATGGTGTCCATAGGGGTCATATGGTGTCCTACGACCCCTTAGGATACCATATGACCCCTTAAGACACCATATTGGGTCATTATGGGTCATATTGTGTACTGATGGATCATATTGTATCATATGACCCCTTTAAGACATCATATGACCCCTCAGGACACAATATGACACCATATTGGGTCACTTTGGGTCCTATGGTGTCCTAAGGGGTCATATTGTGTCCTACGACCCCTTAGGACACCATATGACCCATAACGACACAATTTGGTGTCTTAAGGGGTCATATGGTGTCCTAAGACACCATATGACCCCTATGGACACCATATGTGGTCCCAATTTTTTTTCCCGTTGCCGCCTTTTTTTACTGTTGCCACATTAATGGCAATGGTAGAAATCGGATACCCGATATCCAATTTTATTAGTCATATTTTAGAGAGAGAGAAAGAGGGGGGAGGAGAGAGAGAGAGAGAGAGAGAGAGAGATTAGGGGAGAGAGAGAGAGAGAGAAAGAGGAGGAGAGGGAGAGAGAGAGAGATTAGGGGGGAGAGAGATAGAGAGAGAGACATCGGGGGAGGGGGAGAGAGATATTTGGTGTCTTAAGGGGTCATATGGTGTCCTAGGACACCATATGACCCCTAACAACACCATATGGTGTCATAAAGGGGTCCTATGGTGTCCATAGGGGTCATATGGTGTCCTATGACCCCTTAGGATAACATATGACCCCTTAAGACACCATATTGGCTTGTTATGGGTCATATTGTGTCCTGATGGATCATATTATGTTATATGACCCCTTTAAGACATCATATGACCCCTCAGGACATAATATGACACCATATTGGGTCGCTTTGGGTCCTATGGTGTCCTAAGGGGTCATATTGTGTCCTACGACCCCTTAGGACACCATATGACCCATAACGACACAATTTGGTGTCTTAAGGGGTCATATGGTGTCCTAGGACACCATACGACCCCTATGGACACCATATTACCCCTAACATCACCACATGGTGTCATAAGGGGTCGCATGTTGTCCTTAGGGGTCATATGGTGCCTCATGAACCCTTATGACCCCTTAGAACACCATACAACCCATTATGACACCATATTGGGTCGTTATGGGTCCTATGGTATCCTAAGGGGTCATATTATGTCCTACGACCCCTTAGGACACCATATGAACCCTAACAACACCATATGGTGTCATAAGGGGTCCTATGGTGTCCTACGATCCCTTACAAAACCATACGACATAATTTGGTGTCTTAAGGGGTCATATGGTGTCCTAGGACACCATATAACCCCTATGGACACCATATGACCCGTAACGACACCATATGGTGTCATAAGGGGTCGTATGCTGTCCTTAGGGGTCATATGGTGTCCCATGAACCCTTATGACCCCTTAGAACACAATATGACCCCTTATGACACCATATTGGTTCGCTTTGGGTCCTATGGTGTCCTAAGGGGTCATATTATGTCCTACGACCCCTTAGGACACCATATGACCCCTAACGACACTATATGGTGTCATAAGGGGTTCTATGGTGTCCATAGTGATCATATGGTGTCCTATGACCCCTTAGGACATCATATGACCCCTTAAGACACCAAATTGGGTCATTGTGGGTCATATTGTGTCCTAATGGATCATATTGTGTCATATGACCCCTTTAAGACATCATATGACCCCTTGGGACACAATATGACCCCTTATGACACCATATTGGGTCGCTTTGGGTCCTATGGTGTCCTAAGGGGTCATATTGTGTCCTACGACCCCTTAGGACACCATATGACACATAACGACACAATTTGGTGTCTTAAGGGGTCATATGGTGTCCTAAGACACCATATGACCCCTAACTACACCATATGGTGTCATAAGGGGTCGTATGTTGTCCTTAGGGGTCATATGGTGTCCCATGAACCCTTATGACCCCTTAGGACATCATACGACCCGTTATGACACCATATTGGGTCGTTATGGGTCCTATGGTGTCCTAAGGGGTCATATTATGTCCTACAACCCCTTAGGACACCATATGACCCCTAACGACACCATATGGTGTCATAAGGGGTCCTATGGTGTCCATAGGGGTCATATGGTGTCCTAGGACCCCTTAGGCCACCATATGACCCCTTAAGACACCATATTTGGTCGTTATGGGTCATATTATGTCCTAATAGCACATATTGTGTCATATGACCCCTTTAAGACATCATATGACCCCTTAGGACACAATATGAGTCCTTATGACACTATATTGGGTTGCTTTGGGTCCTATGGTGTCCTAAGGGGTCATATTGTGTCCTATGACCCCTTAGGACACCATATGACCCATAACGACACAATGTGGTGTCTTAAGGGGTCATATGGTGTCCTAGGATACCATATGACCCTTGTGGACATCATATGACCCCTAACGACACCATATGGTGTCATACGGGTTCGTATGTTGTCCTTAGGGGTCATATGGTGTCCCATGAACCTTTATGACCCCTTAGGACACAATATGACCCCTTATGACACCATATTGGGTTGCTTTGGGTCCTATGGTGTCCTAAGGGGTCATATTGTGTCCTACGACCCCTTAGGGCACCATATGACCCCTAACGACACCATATGGTGTCATAAGGGGTCTTATGGTGTCCATAGCAATCATATGTGGTGCGGGAGCACCTAGGTCCTAGTTTCTTTTTTTTACAAATTTTGGCTTGTACTAACCTAGCCAAGTTAGTAGTAAATAAGCACTCCAGGAGGCTCCAAGAGTGATTATTTTGTTAATGTAGGCCTAGGTGGAGTTCATTTTACCTAGGTTTGCATTTTTGTGTAAATAGTGTGTTTTAGATGGTTTTTGGCCTTTTGGCTGGTCAAAAGTGTCAGATATTGTCAAAAGCCTTAGAGAGGGTCAAATAGGTCTTTGGCATGTTTTAAAAGTCACATGTGATGACTGGACATAGGTCTCTTAGGTTGGAGAGATCAAAAGTGGAAAAAGCACAAAGTTGCAAAAAAGTTGTCATGACCACTTTTGTTGTCATGACAACTTTTGTCGTGAATTTGGTTAGCATTAAAGCTAGGGCTTTCCCAACGCCATGAAAGGAATCCACACATGGGAAGGCTATATAAACCCTCTCTTTCACATTTACCAAGGTTGGTGTACTTGTATTTTGGAAGCAATAATCAAAATACAAGATTTTGGACAACACTTTTCATTGTTTTTGTCAATTTTTGCATTCTTTGAAGGTTTAATGGATTGAATCCATGAATCCAATGGTGGATTGAGGTTTATTAGTGTGTTTCAGGGTAGGATTTTCATTTTCAATCTTTTTATTTAGAATTTAGTACTGTTTAGGTGATTTGACTCACAAGTAGCCAGTTTTGGCTTATAATTAGCAGTTTTTGCTAAAATGGGTGCCCCATAAAATCGCACCGCGTGTTCATCACGGCCTTTTGGGAAATGGTAGGAAAAATATTGTATAATGTACATATGAAAGGAGAAGATCTGAAATTTTCATTTGATATTTTTAGCATCTTGCCTTAGGCGAGCCGAGGAGCAACTCAACTAGAGTTGGCAAGATGAAAAGTTAGCACAAATTGCAGAGGTGAATGTAAATTAAAGTCCCAAGCTTTTGGGAAGTTGTAATAGGATAGTACAGGTTTTATTGTGTAGGAGGAAGCCTCAAGAGTTCCATTTGAAGGTCCAAAGACAAGATTTACTTGTTGCTGCCATTCAAGTGCCTAAAAGCCCTTGAAATTCTCATTTTGGGGTTTGTGTATGCAAAGAAGGGTTGGAAGCTTAAAACCACTGAAATACTTTGGGATTGAGTTAATATTTAAAGAAAATCCATTTTAGTTTTGGGGCCCTTTGGATCGTTTTAGCCCAAGACCTCAAAAACCTGTTCTAGGAGGCCTAATTGGGGCTCTTTCCCTTGTAGCCTTTTTTAGACCAAATTTTGAAATCGGTAAGAAACATTTGGATTGAAAACCACAAATGGACCTTGAAACCATATAAAAATATGAGAGAAGAACCCTCTACACCTCTGCAACATCTCAAGACCATTGGAGGGCAGTTTGATGAATTTGAGCCAAGAAACCATCATTGAGCATATGGGAAACATAGCAAATTGGTAGGGTTCCTAGCAAGGACACTTGAAGAAAACACCTTGGAGTGAGTAAGAGAAATACCTAGAAGAGATTGGGAAGGACTTGTAGGTCTAGAAAGCAACTAGGCCTGGTGATTTGGTGAAATTGAGCAACAAGTGTTGAGCAGGCTAGGTGAACCCTATCAAATTGGTATCAGAGCCTACAAGATTTGGGCTAGTAAAGTTGATGTCCTTGTTGTCAGGAGAGTCAGTTGGAGACAACATGGTGACAAATGTTGAATTAGCAAGGAAAGTGGAAGATCAAGAGGAAGAGAATAGACTCCTGAAAGAGAAATTGATTGAGTTGGAGAGTAAGCTTGGTGCAATTGAAACCAAGGCTGATGAAGTGCTGGTAAAGGTGGAAGGAGTAGAAGGGAAGGTTAAAGAAGTGGCAGAGATAGACAAGATACCTGAACCTGACCCTATCCTAGAGCAAGAACCTTTCTTGAAGGCATTGAAGGCCTTGAGTGGCAAATCACTGGAAGGATTGCCATTGTTCACTAACAAGATAGAGGCAGAAGTGGTCCTAGAATGGGTAGAAGGTATGGAGAACCACTTTGAGTGTGAAGGCTTAACTGAAGCCCAGAGAGTCAAGGTAGCCAAGTCTAGGATGAGAGGAGCTTCTCTCACATGGTGGCAATTTGTACAAGATGAGAGGAAGAAAATGGGCAAAGCACCCATCTCTTCTTGGAAAGGGATGTTAGTCAAAATCAAAGAAGTCTATTTCCCTGATGACTATGGAGTACAAATTCATAGGAAGAGGCAAAAATTAAGACAAAAAGATCTTGATGTCAGTAGCTACATAGAGGAGTTTCACAAACTTAGCCTTAGATCTCATGTGGTAGAAGAGGAGAGTCTCAAGGTTGCTAGGTATCTAAATGGTCTACGGTGGAACATCCAAGAAGAAATCAGTCTAATGAGTCCAAAAATAGTCCATCAAACCTTTCAACTTGCCCTTAAGGTGGAGGAAAAACTGAAAAGAAGACATGACCCAAGCAACAATAGGGGCAGAGGTAGAGGAAAAGATAATAGAGGCCATAGAGGAGGCTTTGGTGGAAGAAGTTCTGAACAAAGAACACAAGGAGAGTCTAAACTCACTAAGCAACAAGATAGTGGCAGCAGTAGAGTAGGATTTAATAGAGGAAGGGGATCAAACAGTGGTTCCAGAGGAAGATCTAGTGGCCAAGGTAGAGGTTCCTCATACTTTGCAATAATGAAGTGTTACCATTGTAACCAACTTGGTCACCCAGGATATAGGTGTCCAGAGAAGGGATCATCATCACATGGTGGTGAAAGAAGAGTGAGCTATCTTCAAGAAGAGTCTTCAAGCAGCAAGACTTCAGAAGTTGCCTTAGAGTCAGAAGTAGGTGACAACTTGATGATAAGGAGAACTTTGATCAAAGAACCAGTCAGAGAAGAGCCTAGCCAAAGAAGGTCCATGTTTAGGATCAAATGCAAGATTTTGGATAAAGTGTGCAAAGTGATCATTGATTCAGGGTCTACAAACAACATTGTGTCATAAGAGGCAGTGAGCAAGCTCAAATTGTAAAGGATACCTCACAACAACCCTTATAGAGTCACTTGGTTGAACAAAGGACAACATGTTCTTGTTAATGAGCAAACATGGGTGGATTTTACCATTGGAAGGTATAAGGACAAGGTGTTATGTGATGTCTTACCCATGGATGCATGCCATCTTCTATTAGGAAGACCATGGCAATTTGATAGACAAGCTATCCATGATGGAGCCAAGAATGCATACTCATTCAAGAAAGATGGAGTCACATTCAAGATTCAGTCTATCCTTGAGGAAGGTGAAAAAAGGGCAGCAAGTCCTAATGTCCCTTTGGTGAGTGAAAAACGGTTCTTAAAGACACTTGAGGAAGGTGAAGGTATAGGGTTTGCACTTGTGATGAAGTCCAAAGAAGAAGACAAGGAAGAGCAGCAAGATTTACCATTAGAGGTGCAAGAATTGTTGAAGAAATTCAAGGGTATAGTAAGTGAAGGACAACCAACCACCTTACCTCCTAAAAGAACCATAAGCCATCAAATAGACTTCATTCTTGGAGCATCCTTGCCTAATAAAGCAGCCTATAAAATGACTCCTCAACAAAACGTTGAAATTGCCAAGCAAATCCAAGAGCTCTTAGACCAAGGCCTAATTAGGAAGAGTATTAGCCCTTGTGTTGTCCCTACCATGTTGGCACCAAAGAAAGGTGGTACTTGGAGATTGTGTACTAATTCTAGAGCCATAAATAGGATCACCATCATATATAGGTTCCCTATTCCTAGAATAGAAGACCTAATGGATTGTTTAGGGAAAGCCAAGTACTTTACCAAGATTGACCTTAAGAGTGGCTATCATCAAATTAGAATTAAGGAGGGTGATGAATGGAAGACTCCATTTAAGACTACTGAAGGTCTTTATGAGTGGCTTGTAATGCCATTTGGCTTATCCAATGCTCCAAGCACCTTCATGAGACTCATGAATGAGGTGATGAAGGACTTCATAGGTAAATTTGTGGTAGTATATCTTGATGATATTCTCATTTTCGGTAAGGATAGAGCAACACATATTAGTCATTTGCAAGATGTATTACAAAGATTGTATGATGAAAAGCTAACCATGGATTTGGATAAGTGTGAGTTTGTCAAGTAGGAGTTGATTTATCTTGGGTTTGTGTTGTCTCAAGGAAACCTAAAGATGGACCCAAGAAAGGTGGAAGCCATTGTAAATTGGCCTACTCCTAAGACAACAACAGAGGTGAGAAGCTTCCATGGACTAGCTCAGTACTACAGGAAGTTCATTAGGAAATTCATGTGCTATATGTGCACCCATGTTAGATACCATTAGAGGTGGAGTAAAGGCAAAGTTTCAGTGGGATGAAGCAACAAACAAAGGTTATGAAACCTTGAAGGAGAAGATAGCTAACCAACCGGTGCTAGTGTTGCTTAGTTTTGAGAAACTTTTCATTGTGGAGTGTGATGCAAGCAATATTGTAGTAGGTGTTGTCCTAAGCCAAGAAGGAAGACTAGTAGCCTTCCATAGTGAGAAGCTAAGTGATGCCAAGAGGAAATACTCCTCTTATGACCTTGAGTTGTATGCTTTAGTGCAAGCATTGAGAAAATGGAGACACTATCTCTTACCCAAAGAATTTGTGGTATACACGGATAACCAAGCATTGAGTTTTCTGAATTCCCAAGACAAACTCAGTCACAAACACATGAAATGGGTGGAGTATATGCAGGCCTATACATTCACCATTAAGCACAAGAAAGGGCAACAAAACCAGGTAGATGATGCACTAAGTAGGAGGCTCTTGACAGTCCAAGAAATCCAGTTGAGAAGCATAGGTGTGGATAGTTTTAAAGATTTGTATGCAGAGGATGAAGAATTCTCAAGTGCCTACCAAGTATGCAAGGAGTATCAAAATCATTTCCATAGTGAATACTCAGATTTAAATTTACAAAATGGGCTATTGTTTAAAGGTGGACAACTTTGTGTGCCTAAAGTCTCAATGAGGGAAAACCTTATACAAGAGAAACACAATGGCAGCCTTAGCGGTCATTTTGGAGTCAATAAGACTCAAGAGCCGGTTCAGAGATTCTATTTGTATATGGTGAAAATGGATAACAATAATAACAATATTGAAAGGCTAAATGAATTCAACCACAAAACCCTAGCCTAACAATCAACAAAGATCCACCATAACATATGAAGATTACCTAAGACAATGCAAATCACATGAAATCACAAAGATTATACCATCACATGTCCAATAGGGTTTTGATCTCCATTCTTCCTATCTCCATTGATCTTGCTTGATATATTTGCTCTCAGATTTTATATGCACAAGAGCTCAACAAAGAATGGAATGTGGTTGCAAGTAGGATCGTAGTGTAGTCAATTGATCAAGTAGTTAGCTCATTCGCTCATTAGCTCATTAGCTCATTAGCTCATTAGGGTTTGATAATGAAGGAAGCATATCCTTATATAGAAGACACAATATGAAATGGAGGGATAAGATTGAGAGGTGTAAAAGGAGGTCGGCTATGATTAGAAGGTAGGTAAAATAAATAATAAAATAATGAAAGGGGTAGGTAGTGTATGAATTAAGAGATGAATGACATGTGTCATAGGTAGAAAAGGTTAATGAATTAATTAAATAAATAAAGATTTATTTAATTAATAGAAGAAGTGGGATAATTAAATAAATAAGAATATTTATTTAATTTAGGAAAATGATAATTTAAATAAATAAATGTATTTATTTAAATGAGAAATAAGGCTAGAAGAGGATAAATGAATTAATTAAATAAATAAAGATTTATTTAATTAATAGAAGAATTAAGCTTAGATAATTAAATAAATAAAATATTTATTTAATTAGACTGGACAATTTTGAGTGTCTACATTTTGCCCCTCTTTGAGACAATGCGGCTTGTCGCGTTGTTTCAAAGAAGATAAGATGAACTGATACAGAGTTGCCCCAGAATGAGAATGATATGCCCCCTCGAGAGATTGGATGAAAATGTCTGAAAAGATTGCAGACAATCTCTCGATAAGAAAGAAAGGCTAGAATGAACTGATCGGATGAAGTGACAAAGTCACGGGATAACGAAGACTGACTCGGGAAACGAAGGCGAGGGCCAAGAGTAGTCTATAAGATAGACCATGGGGTAAAATACATCCTCATTGTCATCTACACATCCACAAGAGCATATTGCAGAGCGAAAATAGAGTAGGAGCAGTCAGCAGCGATGGC